>NC_134692.1:18069101-18169101 GCF_050947455.1 Rhinoderma darwinii | reverse complement strand
GTAATAAATGATTGTAAATATTATTGATTGTTCTTCTTCTCTGCATTAATTTCCCTCTTATTAACTGTCAATTCCTAATTCTGATGACATCAATCACACATAATACTGCTCCATCTGTAGACAGTGCCGGAGACTGGAGTGTAATAATGAATAGCCTCCACTAGGGTATTATTAGCATCCAGGCCTCATTACAGTCAATCATTTGCCAAAGCAGGTTTCCGTACAGATTGCTAATATTCATATACATTTTGTATTAATAAATCTTTAACCGGTGCCACCTGGAAAACAAAAAAATCTTTGTGCAACAGTCGATATTTTTTCCCCAATTATGAGCATTAAAAATGCATTCAAAAATGGTTTCTTGTCTTCACGCACTAATGAGAACACCTGCTAGGTTTCACTCAGCACAGACGTATTTGCATGGGATCCAGGTTTCCGAGTGTCATTTGTCATTTTTTGATAGACAGAAATTTATAGAGAATCATAGTTAAAAGTTAATCAGCATCTGAAATTTCTGCTTGTTTGAAAGGAATCAGCCCTTTATCGCAGACAGTGTACTGTGTGATTTGTCTCACATCCACTAATGTCAAGAATGACACTGTATAATCCCCCCAAACCCTCCTCCACCCCCCGAAAAAAAGCAGTAAGACTAGTCTGGGAATGAAGCACACATATGTATTCTATCCCGCAATCTCGTTTATGGAGAGTTTTCTGCATTTGTCAGTTTGTTGCTCAGTTAGTCTCATTAATGACTCGTTTATGGGGTTTTATTGTAAATTTGGATTAAAATTAACTTAAAGTTATTAAAGGCTTCATGGGGACTATATGGCGGCACACAGAGTCCCTACAGCTCTATAACACAGGGCCTGACGCACCCCTTGTGCCGCTATATGGTACCTCCAGACAACGCTATATACCACAGCCCCTTATCTGCCCCCCGACAGCTGCAGCCATGGATAAGTGAGTGCCGGGCGGCATCTCCCTCCTGAGACACGCCGGCACTCACTTCCGCATCGCTGCACTAGTTCCCGTAATTAGCCTATGATCACCCTGGACTATAAAAAGGGCTCTGCCCTTTCATTCATTGCCTGAGCGTTGTTGTGTTTACCCCTGTTAGTCTTTGAAATTGTCCCTTACTGTTATCCTGTTCCCAGTATTCCCGTACCTGCTACCTGTATCTTGTATCACGTGTTACCGTTGTTCCTGCGCCTTGGAAAGTTGGAGTCGTGTTGTGCCATTGGTCACACCTGCTGTGTTACACCACGCCTGGTGTCTGCTGCCAAGGTCCCATCTGAGCCTAGCCGTTACTACTGTCTGAACTGCTACAGGTACCCTTGTGCTTGGACTATATAGACATCGACTTGGTACACTGTTTGGCCAGCTGCTATCCCGCTACAGCGATACGCCCCAGTGGGTCCACATACCCACAGATCGTGACAGGAGGTATCCTCTCCTAGAAGCAATGCTTCGATGGAACATGATACAACTTTTTTTTTTCTGTCGGATTTCATATAAATCCAACTGAAAATATATCTGTGTACCTCTGTAAGAAAAATGGAGGTATAGTGGAGACCAATAGATTTCTGTGGGTGCCTTATGACAGCTCGGAGTTTCTACTTAGCTACAATAAAGCTGTGTGCATGAGCCCTTGGGCTGGATGGCATCTCGTGCTGGTTCTGGATGGTATAAGTGCATTGAGTGACTTGAGTCACATGGTCGGACACAGCACACATCTCCAGGAAATATCAAATAAGGTTTTTTGTTTATTCGTCAAATATCAAGCAAAAAATGGCAAAGTTTTGACGCATAGCGTGTTTAGGTTTTTTCTCAAGCCTAGAAGATTGCATTAATTGGATGTGGTTTGCCTGGTATAGGACAGTGTGACACCGTCCCAGTTATCGGAATCTGTGCTGCTTCATTCCTTTCTATTTTTTTTTAGTCACATGGTGATTGCTGGAATTTAAATCTTACAACTTTTTATTGCTATAGAAATCAAGGGAATTGTCACATATTGATGACTATTGTGATTGCACGTTGCATTGACGTCCATTGAGTCCAGTGTCAAATTCCACATATTATGGCAGAGATGGCCAAAACGCTGCTAGCTGGGATCTTTTGTGCGGCTCTTGATTTCCCAATTCATGGCAAATAGTTGCCAAAAATTCAGTAAGATAATACTGGATTACTAGCACTCTACCAGAATGCCACACATCTGATAGAAGAGATCAATCATTAGCTTCAGCCCGGTAGATATTCCCGTGCCGATTTCCAGCCACAGAGATCGGCACAGGAACAGAGATCTATATCCAAGTTTATGATTGGCTACTTACAGTGCTATAGAGAGCAGTGCAGGATCACGGAGGAGATAGATTTGTTGTATTATAGAATCTCTATGCCTGACATATGTGTATGGGCACTGCTATGTGTTTGGCACACTTTTATAGATAGCTCTATATGGTAGGCACAATTGGGCAGAATGGCATGGGCTATTAAATGAGGATGTTAATACTGTGCTGGCACTACTGTTTGACCTACACTACTATATGGATATTCCACACTGCAGTACCCATAAAGTGGTCCTAGCGTATAGGTAGTATGTGGTCCTAATATGGGGACAGTCTACAGTCTACTGTGAGCACTAATATTTGGAAAAATTGAGGGGTGTCTTTTGTGTTGCAAGGTCTGGGGACTCAGGGAACACCATATTGTCTTGAGATTACCATCATGGTTGGTTTTGGAGGGTTGTTCAGGGATTGGGTGACTAAATGAATTCCTATGGAACGTGGCATCATTTAACCTCTCCTGTTCAGGTTTCTAATAAGAGAATTCTAATGAGGTTCCGTATAGAACATCATAAAGTGTCAAACAGAACAACATTTAAGACCCAAGTGGTCAGTGAGCACCTGTGTACTATGAGTACTTTACAGACCATCTAACTGGATGTAGATATGCAAGGAAGTCAGGCCACCCTAGAAAGAAGAGGAAAGCAATGGAAAATATATAAAAAAAACCCAGTAAGAACAGCTTATGGCACTGGAAATCTACAGGCAATGGATGGTCATATATTTTGTAACACAGGGAAAAAAAAATGTGTTTGTCTTCCCAATTTTAAAGAGGAATAAGAGGGTCCCCCCATCAATCAGCTTCTTTGGAGGGGCTAAAATTTTTGCTGTTACATTTTTTTTGCTTTTCTTATCTTTCAAAGTCGTGGAGCGCGATATTCCAGGAGGCAAATCATTCCCGTATTTTGTGAGTCTTCAATCTACTAAATTGATTCTTCCATCTGGTATAGATGGGGGATATATTTTTTTATTTCAATCATCTTTATTGAGATTTTTAATGTAGTTTTACAAAGTTGACCAATAAAAAGGTAATAATAAATCATACAGAACACCAGCATTGGTAAAGTGTCTAATTTTAACCACGATTGCATGCGAAATACATTCTATACAAGCAGAATTGTGCATCGCTTATAGAGGATTGTCATAAATTAAGTAAAAAAAAAAAGAAAGAGAACAAAAAGAGAACACATATTAAGACCCCATGTACACGACCATATTTTTTATCCGTAATTACGGACCGTAATTTTGGACCCATTCATTTCTATGGGCTATGGACACCTTTCCATATATTTACGGATGGGTGTCCGTTCCGTAGAAATGATGCGTAAAATATAGAACATGTCCTATTCTTGTCCATCATTACGGCACAAATTCCCCATAGAAGTCTATGGACGCTTCCGTAATTACGGACGGCTACGGATGTGCACCCATAGCTGTCCGTAATTACAGAAGCATTGCTAGGCGACCCCAGGTTTGCAGCTGTTACACATCATTTGTGGTATATACGGATGCATTACGCATGAATTACGGACCGTATTTGCGGATACTGTTCGGTATATGTACTTAAGTTGCGGGTGACTACGGATCCGTATTTACGGACAGTATTTACGGATGGAAGAAAATACGGTCGTGTGAATGGGGCCTTAAACAGGTCCTTTTCTTACATAAATGGGTGAATATTTATAGGGAAACAACATATATAAAAAATATATAAATTATGATTCCTATGCTGTGTTGCCCCCAATGCTTACAACATGAGCAGCTAAATGTGGGAGGGGTTGCAGTATGATTGACAGGTCTATCCTGTCATGCCACAGTCCTGTGCTGGGAGATCACTGTAAAATAAATTTCACAGGCATATCGTCTTTTAAACTGGATCATGAATGAATACATTAAGATATGCAAAACCTCCTATTAGCAATTTTTTTTTGTCTTGCTACTAAAAATAAACCTTATAATTGCGATCTATTTATTTTCATTACAAATTAGTGCACAATATGATACAGACAAGGCAAGAGATGATTGCATATAGTCAAACAAAACAGTATGTGGTATAGAGCAAAATACCAAGCAAAACCTGCTCGCTCCTTAAAAACAGGAAGATTTTGGAAAAGCTTCTTTTTGGCTCCCACCAGAAATAATATATTTACATCGAATGAGATTATAAAAATTGCAAAAAATGTTATTTTTCTTGTATGCTCATAGGGCTGCCGACAGCAGGGAAAACTCCCCAAAAAATTAGTGCTTGTTTTGACGTGGAAGATGTAACTAATTGTGTAACATTTGTATTGGAATCTGTTCTTCCTATTACTTTAGTGAATTCATTGAAGGGGTGTCTGAGATTGAAGAAAAAAATGGGTTTGCTATTTATCCACTAATACCACCACTCTTGTTCATGGTCTGTGGCAGATCAGTTCAACTCATGAATGACTATTAGTTGCAATAACAAACACAGCCTATGGACAGGAGTGGCGCTGTTTAAGGGGGGAAAAAAAATCCCTTTTTGTAATCTCAGAATATCCCTTTAAGTGTATACTATTACCATATATTGAAAAAATGTAGCAATATATTGTTGATAATTCCACTGTACATTATGCCTTAGTAGAGGTGAACTAGTAGATACTCCCCAAACGGCCCATCAAAGTGTCAATTGTGGGGCCAAAGTTTAGAGCACATTCAAAGTAAATAGTAGACGGCACCCGGTTGGTGAGAACAAAAGCCCACGGTATCAGTGGCCGCTCGCTTACACCGGCAGTTTATAAGAAGGTTTATAAGTGTAGTGGTGCTACAAAGGTAGAATAGGGTTTAGGGTGCCCCGTTCTAGAGATAGGTGCGGGTCCAGGGTCTGACATATGGCATATCCACAGGATATGCCATAAATATGTCCCTGATGGGCAAACCCCCTTAATAGCGGCAACCGCAGCACTTTTTGAGTTGATAGGCCCATTGGAGATTCGAATTAATTAACAGCTATGTTCCAAGGGGTTAAATGGAGCTTTTGGACAGGCAGCGCTAGGTTGGATCTTGGACTTATATTAGGAGCTTACCATCGAGGATGAATAGATAACCTTAGGATCAGCAGAGTATGCCATCTGCCACCCGTTTTTTTCAGTTGGTGGCACTTCTTAGTGGTGGTGTCCTTGATTTTCCCGAGATCTGCATTCAATATTTCACTGTCCTTCCCCACTCCCCTTCCATAATTCCCAGTGATCACTAAGTGCATTATTGAGGTGAGGTGAACCCCCTTATAGTCTAAGCCCCATAGCAGATGCTATGCCTTGTACCTCAGTGGGTATTCCCTTGAGGTCAAAGCTTAGCAAGCAGAACAGACCAACAAAGAATAAACGGCATCTGAAGAACTCCCTAATGAGTGATTACAATGGGAATTTTTTTTAAATTTTTTTTTTCACTGGAGTTTGCAAATTGGTAACTGTCCATTATGTCAAGGTCTTCCAAAAAATTTCAGCTCATAAGACCAAGTATTTTTTGCAACATAATATAAAGTGTTCCTGCATGTGATCATTGTTTCACTGCTCGGTAAGTTCAAGGCTTCTGTTATAAATCTTCTATACTGTTTCCAGGATTGTTGAACACCCTTGTCAGGCCATTACGTCTTAGTAAATACACTTTGTACAAATTATCCAAGATGTAAAAAAAAATAAAAAAAAACACGAGCGCCTTTGTTGGGTTTCCAAAAGAAACATATTTTCCTTTTTAATATCAAATTCATTCAGAATAACTTAAAACATAGTAGAACGGCAGAATAGAAATGCAACAATATAATCACAATCATTTTTCCCTTCTATTTTTGCCAAACAAAGCTGAAAATCTGAGCGAGCTCATGTTTCAAATTAAAGTAATTGTAAAGAGGGAAACAAAATTGTAACATGTAGACGTTTCGATGGAAATTATGTTGAATTCTGAGCTATCATCCAAACTTAGCTTAATGTTTATTGAATTTGTGGGGGTTCTGGCATTGTCAAAGTGCATTGAATCACTGGTGTCTCTCTTTGAGGCCCCAGCAGGAGTCTTGTCACTACTACGCAGTATTTAGTCTTTTTCCTTTTCCTTATTTTTTTTTTAAAATGAAGTATTTGCCAAGTTACTCGACATATGTACAAGCAGATACACTGATTTAATGTATAGTAACACAAATATGGCCTTGATTTAAATAGTAAAATATAATTAAGTTGATATAGAATTTTGCTATAAAGGTATCTGACTGCTTAAGCAAACTTTATCTTTTGGGACAATTCATCAGTATGTAATGTATAGTTTTCCATAGAACTGCTGGTAAATCTGCTAAACATATTACAATTTTGGTGTTTTTGTTGCTACTCCAAAATATTTCAGTTTTCACACTGGCCACTGGAAAACACACAATAGGCTTATATTTCCTGTTTTCTGCAGCTCACCTTTCAGCTTTGCTGTGTAGACTGGGACAAGGTCAGCAGAGTAATCTCATTATCATTAAAAGGCAAGGGATTTAATCTCAGATGACAGTATATCGTACTGCTAATAGCATGATCCTTGATGTCTGGGGTAGAGGTCTGTACTCCATCTCTTCTTAGAGACTGTATTAGTCTATGGACACTTTTTTGTCAATTAACTCATATTAGTCTTTGCCGCCATAAAGCACGCATACCTTGCTAAACCGACTATACAGACAATACAGGAAATGTGTGTTCCCAATATGACTGCCCCAGGAACGTTTTAATGAAAACAAATATCTACAACATACATATACTTGCATTTAATGAATGAAAATTGAATTAAATACATGATACTTTCCCTTTCACATGTTTTTAACACATGGAAGTCCATACAATTGTCATAACAGACCTACAATATCACAGACCGGGTTATGTCGGGTATCCAGCTCTTTTTTTGCCATAAATAAGTCAAACCCTGATGCCAGTTAAATGATATGTACATTTTTTGTAAAAATAAAAAAAATTAAATTAAAGGGTAACTAAAATGTTTGACAATTTTTGACATGTTATACTGACATGCTAGAAGTTTTGATCAGTAAGTGTCTGAGTAAGGAGACCCCCCCCCCCCATTGCTAAAACAAAGCAGCAGAAGGGACCGGGTGAACGCTGAGCCACTTAGTTTCTGTTTGGCTTTCATCGGAAAGCCCAGTGAGCGGAGTACAGACTTTCTATTGAGCGCGTACAACGCTCTGAGGAAAGCTAAAGAAAGCAGATCAGAAATCAAGCTCCGTAGCACTCACCGGAGAGATTTTGCAGCTTCATTTTAGCGATCGGTGGCGGTCTAAGCGCTCGGACCCTCACCGATCAAAACTTCTGACATGCCAAAAGTTTTTTTTAAAAGTTCAGTTACACTTATAATCATCTATCGTATAAAGGATTCTACCGAAAGCTTTCAAATGGACACATAAGTTAAGGCCCCTTTTACTACACTAGCCAATTATCGAGCAAACGAGCGTTCACAGAATGATCGTTCCCGATCGTTGTCCTGTGTAAACACAGCAACGATCAGCCGATGAACGAGAAAACAGATGATTGCATCATATCGAATGGAGAAAATATTATCGTTGTCGGCAGCACATCTCCCTGTGTAAACAGGGAGACGTGCTGCCGATATGATAGAAATGTATTGGGACGAGTGGTCGGAGTAACGAGCGTTCGTCCACATACATAGCTTCTTGTGAGCTGTCTCGTTGATCGGTGGCCGTTTACACGCCCCACGTCGGACCATGTAAAAGTACCCTTAGAGCAGCAGACAAACATTGGTAATTATGTTTCTCTTTCTTAAATTTATATTGAAATTTTAAAAGTGACAGCAAGAAGTGCCGCCATAGTCACGTTTAGATTAACTTATTAAAAACTAATAGTAAAACGGTTACTTTCTTATAGATAAATTACGATTGATGATGAGGATAATGATTACAAATGATAGATAAAGAAGTAAATTCAAAGGGGAGAACCAGTAAACCAATATGGCTTCCTAAATTTTGCTGATCTCAACAAGGAGAAGGAGTACTATGAGGTTGTTAACGTGTATGGCTGACATCCCATGCAGGAATCTTCAGGTCAAGATGGAAAATAACTGTAAGGCTACATTCAGACAAGAGTCGCTAATCTCGGGCTAACCTTGGATGTGAAAAACTACAGTTTTTCACGTCCGAGGTGCACCCGTGCGGGACGTGTTATCGTGCATCAACCACGGACTAAAAGTCTATGGAGGGATGCGTGACACGCAGTCAAATAGGACATGTCCTATTTTTTCACGGACCCTTCACACGCTCCGTTGCAACAACGGTCGTGTGAACGACCCCATTGAAATACATGAGTCCATGTGACGGCCATTGTTTTAACGGCCGTCACACGGATTACATATACGCTCCTCTGAATGAGCCCTTATTGTTGTGACAAATAAGATTACATGGGGCATATATGGAACCTGTTTACAGCCTGGACAGGAGAGTCGACAGAATCAAGTCCTGGATCACCTTCATTATCCTATGACAAATATTTACAGGCTAATGCTACTATCTGAGATTGTCACTAACTCTGTGTGTACAGCCAAAGATCATGCTTTATTTTGTTATTTCCCTAGTAATGCTTCTGTTTTTACGTATAAATTATACATAATTATATTATAAAATATAAATTATCATCAATATTTCCGATTTAATATTAGGCTCATTTAAGTTTGTAGAAGAATTTCAATTTACTTGAAATAAAAAAATAATAAGAAAACTCTCATCATGCTGCCGTATGAAGTCTATTTATCGTTTGTGCTTTCTTTATTTTGAAAAAAAAAAAAAAAATGACACGGAAAAATAATGATTAATGAAAAGTTGCCAAAAAGATTTAAAAAACTCTGAGGTGTTACCTACCAAAAGTTCTCCTTCTGTCTGTGATACAGCACAGATTGCAGTCGTGACAGTAAATCTGGTGCTATTGTTAGTGGCATTGCACTTTGGGTTTTTTGGCTTGCATGAGTCCAATCTGTGACATGCCTGTGAATAACTCTCTTCTGTACTGTCTGTATGGCATATGGATTCCTGGAATGTAATATCAGACCTAGCCACAGAACAAGTGTTCAAAGCACCTTATTATTTTAAAAAGCCAATTACTCAAAAACAAAACCCACAAATGTTAAATGTTTCACATTTAATGATTGCCTGATTTGCAAAACAAATGGAAATTTTCTCTCTCTTTGAGAAAGTTGACTTTTTGCAATAATGCTGATCTGTATAGTATAGGACACCAAGCGAAAAATTAAACAAATATTTGTCTTTCAAGCACAATTTTGTATTTATTTTTATAAATGTTTTTTTATTTAGTTATTTGCATATTTTTTTTCTTTTTCTTTTTTTATATTTAATTGAACCTTTTTTTTTTTTCTTTTTTTTTTTTAAATTTACTTCTTTACCTTTCCATCCCGGAAATCCCATATTAAAGCCCCTTCCTTTTATCATCTTTTGACGCGGTTTCCATATAAATTACATTTTATAATTACTGGGTATATCCATAACATGGCTACCTCCACTATGTTTAGCAGAGACTTTATAAAATCTGTTCTCTTTTTAGTTCCCTTGAGTGCTACTGTTTTTAAATACCTCGCGAACTGGAATAGATTATTAATAAAATAAAAAAAATAACAATTTGTGTCATAAAACAATTTAATTACATTATCTAATATTCTTGTGTAAATTAAATAACATTTTAATTAAATTATGGTGTCAAAAATTGCACTAGACATCGATCCAGTCAGGTGCGCAGAACAACAACTAGCAGAATGCATGACCCAAATGGAAATGTACATACATTTTCAATGAGACAATTATATGTGGTCTTTATCAGTAGGAATAGGGAACAGGGTTGTATCTGGTATTATAGTTCAGCTCCATTGACGGGAATGAGGCTCAGCTGTAATATCACACATAACCTGTGGACAGGTGTGGCACTGTTTTTGGAAGAAAGCATAATTTTTTTTTATCCTGTTTAAACTCTACTTCTTTAAGCCAGTGTCAGTGATCAACATAACTGCACAGTTAGTTGAAAGCTATAGCATTCTCAAATTCAATTCCTACTCATGCTTTACACTGCAGCACTGCTTATTTGAATTTGAAGATGATAAGTATTAGCCCAACAAAAGCTCACTAGGGAGCATAAGAGTAACTACAGACCTTACAGCTTCTAGGGGAGCTTACGACTAATGTGGTCTCTTAAGGTGCGGGAACAATGTTCTTCCTTTTCGAGGGGAAAACACAATGGTGGACTTCTGCCATTTAGTTCAACTATATAGGTTTTCCCTTGTGCAGAAGATCGGATATATGATGCTATTCTCCATTCTTTGGTTGCTGCTTATGCATTACTACATTTTCGGATTAACAAGTTTGGGTGTCCATTCTTGACTTTACCATGGATCCATATGCATTCAAACAACTAAACCAATTGTTCCCCATCCCGCCCTGCTCCAGTGCTATGATCCTGCTAGCGGCTGCTGGCGCTGTAATCTCTGCTGTTGGCCACAATGTGTCTCCATGTCGACCTGCCTGTTCTGATGATGTCACGGAACAACATTTTTAAAACAGAGTCATCCGATTGCTGATGAATCAAGGTACTTCCTATATATTGCATTCCTTACGTTCCTAAAACTGGCCGTAACCTTGACCTTGCTTGGTTACTGGATTCCGCTCTTGTCTCACTCCCCTGGATTGCTTGCTTGGTACTCATTTTTGATCTTCTGGTTTTAATAATAATAATAATAATAATAATAATAATAATAAAAATAAAGTACAACCAATAGAGCAGTGGTTGTATTTTGGAAAGGCCAGTCCTCCATCTCCAAGGGCCAAGTAGTGGCACGAGTCTAATGTTTAATTAGGGGAGTGTTCAGAGGGGAAATAAGTATTTAGATTAATATGTCACTGAAAACATTTCTTAAAAATATGATCTTAACTCCTTCCTGCTTGAAATCATCCAATCCGAATGCTGCTTGAGCTATACTGATCCTTAAAGGGGTTTCCCCACTATATGAAGTATATTCTAGCGATATGCAATAACTTACTGGCAATGTTCCCTCTAAGTCTTGGCAGCTCCTGAGCGGGGCAGTTAGGGAGCAAGGCAGGTCTCCATCAATGGTGGGCAATCTGATAACCAAAAGTAATACCCCCAGTAAACGCTAATATAGCGACTAAATAATAGAAGAAAACTTATTTTAAAATAGTTTTAATTACTTTTTTAAATACTAAAATATTACAAGTCCACTAGAAAAATAGACCATTATAAACACCAATTATAGGTATCAATGAAAGAATCCATTGCTTACATCACTGTCCCCTGTAGATAATGCCATAGAGTACCCTTGTATATACTGCCACACAGCAATGCCCCCTCCCCTTCTATACACTGCCACACAGCAATCCCCCCTCCCCTTCTATATACTGCCACACAGCAATCCCCCCTCGCCTTCTATATACTGCCACACAGCAATCCCCCCTCCCCTTCTATATACTGCCACACAGCAATCCTCCTCCCCTTCTATATACTGCTACACAGCAATTCTCCCTCCCCTTGTATATACTGCTACACAGCAATCCTCCCTCCCCTTGTATATATTTATTGGTGCGCTTTCCGACGCGGTTTCCGCGTCAAAAAAACTCTATGTGAACAGGCCCTTATAGGGAACACTGCTTACTTATCTGTAGGATTCGACCACTGGGGCCCTCACTGATAACTAGAATGAAGAGGCTGCATGGCTAGTGAAGCACCACTACCTACTTGGCACTGTGCAGGTACTGCAACTCTGCCCCATTCACTTGGCGGTGGTGCTGTGCAGAGAAATGGAATTATCTTAGCAACATGCCAGGGCTTCACTTACTTTGGAAACCTCTTTAAAAAAATGACTTTAGAATTCTAAGCAATTCCACTTTAAATAATGGTTTACAGTAATTAATATTCATGACTAGGTGGGTCTCATCCCATATAACAATCTAGGGGACTTTCTCCACATACCCATACTAAATTTATGCATAGATACCAATAACACAAATGTATAAGTGTTTGTTCATATTGATATATATTAAGAAATGTTCTTTAAAGGGGTTGTTTTCTTTGGAAACATTCTTGGTTAGAAAGGTTCCCCGACAGTAAGCTGAACACAGGGTGTCCCACTGGTGGGACCCCTAGCAATCAGATGTAATCTGTGGCTTAAAGGAAATCTGTCAGTAGGTTTGGATCCACTAAACCACCAACATGCCACTATGCAGCTGGTGTTTAGTGTTACAAACCTGCTCATGCCAAAAACGGACGTTTCGGGAATAGTTAGTACAGTAAATTACAACTGACCGAGAGGAGTCCGGGAGAAGAGTCCAGCAGCATTAGGCGCACATGAAGCCGGGGATATTACACATTTCTCGGTAAATTGTAAGTTAATTTACTAACTACTCCCGTGCTGCAGTACTGCAGCTCGGCCACTATTCCATGACCGGAGCCATCTGCTTCTGGCATGGACGTTCAGCGCCTGGAGGCAGCCGATCGGTGCCGAGTCTGGGTGTCAGACCTGCACCGATCATACACTGTTGACCTATCTGGTGGATAGGTCATCAATTGTCCTGTAGTGGACAACCCCTTTAATTTCCCTGCTGTGCCTCCACAGGAAAAATGAAGCATTTCACAATTTCCATTGAAATCGATGGGCTGTCCATGTAATGCATGGATGTGCCGGGTCCTCCAGTGTGAGAGATACCCTTTGTAGCTGCTCTTTTCTCTGATAGATAAAAGTCCTTAATGGAACCCTTTCTTTTAACTCAAGATTACCTATTATACCGTTCCCAACTGCCCTATGTCTTTTTACGGTAGGCGGTGCAGGTCCTCAGTCATAAGAAGTCTCTGTGGAAAAGGCACATGAGTGCGCATGCTCTAAGAAGAAGCTGTTACTAACATCTCCTGTACTTAGAGCAGCCTCCTGAATACGTCTGAGACCAAAAGGAATCTCTGATCCCGGCTGTCTAACCCTTTGATCGCTGCTGTCCATGACTGCGGCATGATTAAAGGGGACTCCACCCTCTGTCCATGTCACCGGAATCCCAGTGATGCGATCAGAGACTGGGGGAACCCTCTGCAGTCAGACCTGGGGACCTACTGACAGTTTCCCTTTAAGACAGATTCCTCCATAGATTACAGCTGATTGCTAAGCATGACCCCAGCGGGTCAACCTGTAGTCAGCTTACTGTCGGGGAACCTTTTTAACCAAGAATAATTGTCAGAAGAAGACAACCCCTTTAAAGAAGACTTCCTTTTATGCACGCACGCACGCACGCACACACACACACACACACACACACACACACACATATATGTGTATGTATATGTCATTTAGGGCTTTTAAGGCCTGGTCATTAGGGGGTTACAATATTTGAAAATTGATTTTGTAAACCAGACAACGCCTTTAACCACTAAGCTGCTGGTCCTCCCTTGCTATCATGTATAGAACTAGAAGAGACAAGGTATTGTTATTTCTCTCAGTCACATTTACTATCCAGACTCCCGGAATCATAAAAGGTGGGCAACAATTCAGACAGAAATAACATCATTAATTTTGGATAGCTGGTGCTCATGTTTTGCACCTGTTATGTTATCAGCTCGCTTCAAATGTTCCATCTGAGATCTGGTTGCCAACCTGAGCTGCTACAAGCGCTGATGACAGAACAAAATGTGAGAAGGTCCTTATGTCTTTAACGCCTGCTCAACAGTGAATCAGCCTCCAATTAATCTGTTGTTTCTGTAGGAGTTTCATAAAAAGTCACAGAGAGAGAGAAACATTTCTTGTTCAGCAGTAAAATCCGCTCACCTCCATGGTTGCATATACTGTACTCTGTCATCGGAAAGGAGTAAATACCAGTATAAAGCTGATCTATTATTTACTATAATCCACACATATAGTGAGGCACACTCTGTAACAGTCATAGAATGGAATAATGGGAGAATACAATGTTGCTTAATATTTTGAAGCACAAAAGTTATTTTGTAAACAAATGTCAATGAAGTAATAAGCCTGCAGTGGCTTAAAGAGGCTCTGTCACCAGATTTTGCAACCCCTATCTGCTATTGCAGCAGATAGGCGCTGCAATGTAGATTACAGTAACGTTTTTATTTTTAAAAAACGAGCATTTTTGGCCAAGTTATGACCATTTTTGTAGTTATGCAAATGAGGCTTGCAAAAGTCCAAGTGGGTGTGTTTAAAGTAAAAGTACAAGTGGGCGTGTATTAGGTGCGTACATCGGGGCGTGTTTACTACTTTTACTAGCTGGGCATTCTGATGAGAAGTATCATCCACTTCTCTTCAGAACGCCCAGCTTCTGCCAGATCACGCTGTGACGTCACTCACAGGTCCTGCATCATGTCAGACGAGCGAGGACACATCGGCACCAGAGGCTACAGTTGATTCTGCAGCAGCATCGGCGTTAGCAGGTAAGTTCACATTAACATTAAAGGGGGGGTTCCCATAATCAATATTTATCACCTATCCACAGGATAGGTAATAAATATCTGATTAGTGGGGGTCCGTCCGGCTGGACTCCCATCGACATGAGAATGGAGCGGTAGTGCGCATGCTTAGCCACGGGTCCATTCATTTCTATGAGGCTGATGAAGATGGCGCTCAGCAGCCCCATAGAAATGAATAAAACGGTGATCGAGCATGCACACAATGCTCCCTTCATATGGGGCTCCCAGGAATGACAAGGTAAGCCCATTAAAGTGATCGTGGGGGTCCCAGCGGTCGGACCCCCCCAATGAGATATTTATCCCCATTTCTGTGGATAGGTGATAAATAATGATTATGGGAAAACCCCTTTAAAGAGGGCCTGTCCGCTCTCCTGAAATGTCTGTTTTAGTAAATACTTGCATTTCCCATGAAAAACCAGTGCGGGAACAGCTTAGAACTCTTATTTATTTCATTCCTCTGTTATTCCTCCTGGAAATGAATGTATAAATTGTCAACTGGGCGTTATCGTTCTCCTTATTAGTAGGGTGTCCTACACAGTCTTACACTGTCAGCACTGATTGGATAATGTCAGACTCTGTAGGGACACACCCCATTGACAAGAGGAATGGTAACAGCCAGTTGTCAATTTATCCATACATTTCCAGGAGGAATAAGGGGAGCGGCACAAAAACGAGTTCTAAGAAAGGATGCTCCAGAAAAGTTTTTGTTATGGGAAAAAAAAGCTACCTTCACGTTTGATGGCGAGAATAATGCAGCATGCAGCGTTAAAAAAACTCACAGTCACGATGACGGAAACCTCGGTGGACCCCATAAGATGAAACCATGAAACTTGTGTGAACAGAGGCTTAGGTATGACTAGCAGATGTTAAATATACCATGATAGAGAACAGGTCTATAGTCTATATTACTGTGGGTCATCCCTCTTTTTAAATCCCTTTCATCGTCCCGATATGACTGAAAACGTCCATATACTGTGGTGCAGAATAAAGTGAAGAAAAAAAGCTCCTACGTGGGGTGCTCCCGTTGGTGATATATACACATTCACGATAATAGAGAATGAGTTTATTTTTCTTATTTATTCTGAACGAACGTATAGTATGAGAAACACGGATATAAAATGGAGTGCTACGCGTTTCAGCCTAAAACCTATATCTTCATCAGGCTTATTAATAAAACAAACAAATGCATTCCCATTATACCCACTAAAGGGAAATGCTTCTGGGTCAAAGGTGCGGGTGATTATTCATAGTAGGAGTGGTAAGTTCCCGTTCCTCTGCCAGCTATTGGTAATTCCTTAAAATTGGACATAATAAAATGAATTAAAAGTGCTATGCATATAATAGATGTGACCATGTTAAAAATCATATAAAAAATATAGCGAAATCGGTTTCAATAGATATTTTCAAGTATGGGCGATGTTAAACCTTCAAGTGTTATAAATTTGTACACTAAAAATTAATATTCAAAAAGTTTCAGTAGATTATGTGTCCAACTCACATAAACTAGTGAAACTTTTTTAATATAAATTTTTAGTGTACAAATATATAATGTTATGTTATATATGATTTTAACATCGTCACATCTATTATATGCATATCACTCTTAATTATATCCAATTTTAAAGAATTTTGCAACGTTAATATGCTAGGGGAGCGCCCATTTTTTGTCTTTACTAAGCATATACTGTGATTGTATTGTAGATCTCCATTATTGTATTCTGACATGACCTCCCCCCATACTTCCCAAGTGCTTCTCTTTTGAGGTGCAGTCCCTATTTAAATGTGAATCTTCCTTCCCTGTTTGCACAAGACATTTTAGGCCATGCTATCTTTCTATTATTTGCTTTAAGGCTCTGTTCACACTAGCGTCATGACATTTGTTTGTAACGAAGTCATGACAGCAATTTACGATAGAAGTCGATGGCGGACGTATGGAACTGTATGGCATTCTGTTGCATAAGTTGGGGCCTGGGATGGACATACAGATGTAGCCGTCTTTATCTGGACTTTTAAAGCATTAAATACACAGAGGTAAGAAACTTTAACTTGACTTTTTCAGAGTTATCAGTCAAGATAAACTTGGCTACATCTGTATAATATATGCAACCTCTGCAGCTGCACAAGGGTTGGTAGGTACGGGGACCCATTGCCATCTTAAAAGCAGCTTCCTACTGTCTATTAGATTGCATATAATAGATCTAATGACATTGGCTCACATTCATGTTTGTATTGTTTGAGAGGCAGAAGGGCTGCTATTGGGCTATTGGAGAGGAAGGGGCTCCTATACTATTCCGGCATGGGGGTCTGGGTCCGCCACTGTTCGGGGCTATACATTCAGCCTGGATCTGCTTATAACATATTTGTACTGCAGCCATGCTTAGCTCAGAGGTTTGCCTACTAGGTTCGGTGGTTTGAGGGGCTGAAAAACGGAAGCCCCCAAAAACTGAACCCTTAGGAAAAACTTGACAGTGGAGTATGTAAATCTTCAGTGTCCTGGACCACTAGGGACTTTACAATTAAACAATTCTATGCCCTAGTCCACCAGGGACTTTACCAGTAACCCCTTCACTATTCAAGCATTGTTTTGTATGATAATATTCAGACAGTGAATGGCAGCATTGTCTGAGAAATATATAGCAGAGTTATGTGGGCGCACTATATGGTGGTATTATTTGGATACTGCAGAGAGCTATTACTCATTGTATGGCAAAATTGTGTAGGCATTGTGTGGTAGCATTTGGGTATAACAATTAAGGTAAAAAGTGCATAAGTACCGTAAATGTCTTTTAGGAGTATATTTTGAAATGATGAGAGCAACTATTTGAGGGGCCCTACTTTAGTAGCTGGGGCACAGTTTTGTTTTATCAGCCCGTTTGCCTGCACTGAAACATTGTAGCAATCTGTAAATGTATAAAAACAGGACTAGGTCGCACTTAAAGTAAATAAGAATATTTTCATATACTGACTGCAAGCAGAGATCTTGAAAATTAATAGATGTCCATAAAACACTGATATATCTTTATTTGCATAACATTAAAATGGTCATATTTAAGATTGTACTTATATAAACTGTTCACTACAATCCTAATAGATTTACAACACATCCAATGAATGCTGGCACTTGTAGTTCCACTCTTGATCTTTCGGATGGCAGGCCTGACCTATCTGGGTTTCCGAATGAATCCAAACATCAGATATATTTTTTTTCTCTTTATCTGTGAACTTTAGAATTTTCAAATAATATCTGTTTTAAAACCAGCAGAAAACGAACATATTTCACGGGAGTTAATTATCCTGTTTTATCCCAAGAAACTCGGCTTTATTCTGTAATCTGTGAGGAAATCTGCTGTTCTAGTCTCAAATCCTTTCCTCAGCTCGGCGATTATCAACTACATTTTTGTACTAGAGGGAATTAATGCCACATACGGCCTAAGCAGCTTTGAAGTAGAAAGGCCCAGACCTGTATTAACTTTGCTGCACATCCCTGATGCACTGAGAAGAAGAGAACTGCACCGCCACAGATGTCCAGTCAATTCCTCCGTCCGCAGTTACCTTTCATTTCTGTCCTGTACATCTCTCACGCTGTTCTTAGCCTTTGCATTTGGCCCCAGGTAACGGTACGCTGCAACCGCCGCCAGCCGAGTGTTAAAATTCGGATGCAAAGGCTGAATCGCTATAAAAGGATGATTGAAGTGGTTGTATTACTAGAAACCTCGGCTGACAAATATCTTTTTCTCCTCCCTGATAACTGGGTAAGAGTTCGTAGCAATAAGAAAGATGAAATATGGCCATAACTTGTAGGTAGCGGAGGACTGCGAGGCTGGTATACCTTCCCCTGTGCACCAGCCATTTACTGGTTATGGCCTCAGCTTTCCCAGGGTTTTGCAAATGGGGAATGACATTATATCCCGTCACATGGTGCAGGTAACCTTAAAGTGAATGTCCACCCTTGGAGACCAAATTCTGCGTGTGGATACCCTTGCAAATTAGTTCGCAATACCAACCCTGCTACATGCCGCCACTGACCTTAATATGCCACTGATACCCTAACCGACTCCCACACACAGATATACTCGATAAAGGTCCTGTTGGATGGAAATGTCACACAAATTGATACTGTGTCTGTCTTCTGTATGTGCATCAGAATAAATCGATAACATTATTAGCATCATAATACTGACTTATTTATTGAGTGCTGTGGATTTCACTATACTATAATTTCCTAAAATAACATTATGGTGGTCAAAACTCAGTTTTTCTGATACAGAGCTTAAAATTCCCTATATATTTAGAGTTCAATGAAAAAAATTTGTCTGCCTTCAACCACCACTAGAGGGAGCCAAGGAGCTTACTGCATACAACGTACAGTACATTGAATTAAATAATATAACAGTCTGCAGTAAGTTCCTAAGCTCCCCCTAGTGGTCAGTGCATGCATTCAACAATTTATCATTTATATTCTATGGCTATGCAGAGGATTTGGAGCTCTGTAAAATAATTTATTACTCAGATATGTAACCAATCAGATTAGGCATAATTGTGTAACTGCTAACTAAGCTCTCATGATGTTCATAATTCAGCGTTGTATGTAAGTGTACAATATCTTGTTCGCCGAGGTACAAAAAAAATTGTCAAATTTGATATCTCTTGGGGCTGCTGTCTGATCTGTTCTCCATTGTCAAATGACAAGCATGTGTGATCATATCAGAATTCATTCTCCTCCTCCTCCCATGTCCCTGTAAGTCAGTGTCAGTGCCCTCCTACTCTCACACCCGTTTCTTCCTATCGGGTAGAGCGAGAGAGAGACCAGCAGAATCCACGCTGTGCACGCATGCCCATGAGCCTACGCCAAATATTGCAGATAATTGTAGTTTTAGGGTGATGTCATTACAGAGAACTTCAGTACCTAGAAACTTCCTTTTACAATGTCTCCAGATACCAGTAGAGCTCACAGGCTAAAACAAAAGCGCAAACATAAGACTAAAACATGCATAGCACTTTTATTATAAATCCCTCATTACATATACTTTGGTCGTTAATTTCTCACTCTATTTTTACATCAGCCAAAACTTCTTTTTTAAAGATCCAGAACTCCAAATTCTCTGGTATAGTCAGAAAGTTACATGATAAAATTAAATGTCTCCCTGCAGCCGCCACTAGGGGGAGCTAACTGCATACTTTTTTTTTTTTTATGAATCATTTAAAATGTATATACAATATGCAATAAGCAACTAAGCTCCCCCTAGTGGTGGCTGCAGGCAGACTTTCATCGTGTAGCCCTATAGCTGTGTAAAGCAGGGAATTTGGAGCTTTGTATTAAAAAAACTGAGCTCCAACAGCCATAAAAATAAATTAAGAAATTAATCAGCTCAAAATTTATATATATAGATAATATTTAAGCATAAACATTGACTTTATGCATAAATCTGATTAATTGTAATTATCATCACTGCTGTTTTTCTTTTTACATTAGTTTGTGTCCATTACCCCCAATGTTATCACCTCTTGCATCATAGACAGACAAGTAACGGTATTCTAACAAATATACATGTGATTTAGAAACTTTCTCTCTCCCAGTTCTGCAAACCAGCGGCTTTTCTTGGCTTGCTGTGAAACAAACCGACGTCAGGGAGAGAATAGACGTTCCAGCACGTGCCCGCATCCTTACCACTCGAGCGATAATTAAATCCCAGAATCCCAGGTGATGTCCTCGCACAGTCTCTTGCCTTTTTTTCCCACTGGACCAATGATGCTGGCTTCCCAATGCGGCCTGTTAGCACAGATCAGGTGCTGATTTATAGGGACAGCTGAGCGTTAGCTGACAGATGGTAGGGTGACCTGAAAAACCTGCCCCCTTTTCTGGGATCAGGCAGCAGATGACAGGTATTATTTCATAAAATAAAGTCTAAAAGGAATCGCTGCAGCTTTCACATTAATCTGAGGCTGTAACCAGCCATGTAACATTTATGTCAGGACAAATCTGTCTCTGCGCACGAGAAGGAAAAGTGGTTTTTGATGAAGATGTTCATAAATTTTAATATAATATGGCTGATGGTGTCTGATATAAAGTCCCTTTTATATTTTAAGACATGGAATGAATAGCAGAAATATCCAATCCGCACTACATGCATTTTACATTACTGTATGGTGACTCGATTGGAAGAAGGTGACAGGAGGAGGTCCGTAGTCCCATAAGATGCTCTGATTACATTGCAATAAAATTGGCTTCATTGTACAAGATATTAAATGTTCACCCAGAACAATCCCTTATAAGCGATTGCCAAGATAGGGAAACCATAGGGAGGGAAAAGGGGCATTTGCATGGGTCGTAGGTCCGAGGAACCGGAACAGCATCATAGATCCCATTATAGCATTTTTTGGATGTATTACAAAAGTGCCTGCATTAGGGTATGTTCACACGCAGTGGTTTGATACGTGATTCGGGCGTTTTACGCCTCGAATTACGCCTGAAAAAACGCCCCTAATATGCCTACAAACGTCTGCCCATTGGCTGCAATGGGAATTACGATGTTCTGTTCCCACGAGCCTTTATTTTACGTGTCGCTGTCAAAATCCGGCGCATAAATGACGGCTCGTCAAAAAAGTGCATGTCACTTCTTGGGACGTTTTTGGAGGCGTTTTCCATTGACTCCATTGAAAAACAGCTCCAAAAAGGGCCGTAAAAAACGCAGCGAAAAACGCGAGTTGTTAAAAAAAATGTCTGAAAATCAGGAGCTGTATTCGCCTGAAAACAGCTCCGTATTTTCAGACGTTTCTGGTTACTGCTTTGAACATCACCTTACGCTCGTGTGAAACCAGACTTACTGTCTCATATTTTACAACATTTCACACGGCCTATTTTCGGCTGTTTTTCCAGCCGTAAACGCCCGAAAAACGGCCGAAAAGTCAGAAGCAGAATGCCTCCAAACATCTGCCCATTGATTTCAATGGGAAAACGGCATTCTGTTCCAACGGAGCGTTTTTCGGTGCGTTTTTTAACGCGTAAAAAAACGGCAGCGAAAAAAAAGTGCAAGACACTTCTTGGGACGTTTTTGGAGCCGTTTCCCATAGACTTTATTGAAAAAGCTCCAGAAACGGACGTAAAAACGCACCCAGGTTTTAGACGACAGAAAATAGGAAAAAATTTAATATTTTACTTCTTTTACAAATAAAAACTATTGGTTAAAAAATATAATTTATTTGGTTTCACCACGTTCTGAGAGCCATAACTTATATTTTTTCATCGTTTGAGAGGTGTGAGGGCTTATTTTTTGCGGGACGAGCTGCAGTTTTTATTAGCACCATTTTTTAGGTACATACGATTTTTTTATCACTTCTTATTTCATTCTTTTTAGCGCTATGGTGAAAAAAAAACGATTCTGGGGTTTTAAATTGATTTTTTTCTGCGGTTCACTGTGTGAGTCAAATAATGTTATATTGTAATAGTTTTGAACTTTTACGGATGCAGCGATACCAATTTTTTTAATCATTTTTATTCATTTTTACATTGTGCTTGGGGACAAATGGGAGAAAGTATTTTTTTTAACTTTAAATTTTTTTTTTACAGTCCTGAAAATGTATCTTTTTCAACTTTTTTTTTTTTACACATTTTATTAGTTCCCATAGGGGACTTGAACCAGCGATAATTAGATCACTGGAACAATACACTGCAATGCATGGATGAGTTATGGAAATAGCGTAACTCGCTGAGCTATGCTGTTTCTGTAACTCCCATAGTAGTGAAAGGCAGCTACGCTGTTTCCGTAACTGCTATTCAGTTCTATGGGAGTTACGGAACCTGCGTAGCTCAGCGAGTTACTCTGTTTCCATAACTCGACCATGTAACCAGGGAGAAGCCGGGAGATAGCGGAGCCGGGTATGATAGCACGGGGTTTAGTGGGCCCCGTTCTCGAGATAGATGCGGGTCCCAGAGATGGGACCCGCATCTATCTGACATTTATGACATATCCTTTGGATATATCATAAATGTCCTTCATGGGAAAACCACTATAAATGCTGCGGTCACTATTGACCGCTGCATTTGACTAAACGGCCAGGAACAGCGTAATTGCTGTCCCTGGCTGTTAGAGCAGCATGTCAGCTGTAAAACACAGCTGACATCTGCAGTGCATGGGGCGGGCTCAGCGCGTGAGCCCGCACCATACATCATCCCCTCCCCGCTCCATGATGTGACGGCATATCACGGGTCGGGAAGGGGTGAAGTAAGGAGTGGTCAGGGGGCCCGGCACTGCCGCGTCCCTTGACTGCCGACTATAAGACTACAAGATTTATTTTTGCTACAAACTGCATCTTATAGTCCGAAAAATGCGGTAATTGTATTCTTGTTTAGTTAACTAATTTGATTTCTCATATAGAATATTTTTTTTCATATTTGCATTGGATTACAGGCCTTAAAGAAGTTGTATGAGATTAGAAAAATAGGATTGTAATGCTGGCGGCCGCCGATCGCCGCTATCCAACTTCCCTTGGCGGCCGCCAGCATCTATTACCTCTGTGTCGGCGTTCCCCTCCACCTCACCGGGGACGCCGGCATGTGCTGCTCCCACCCACTGCTTGCTCACATAGGGTGCGTGCTCTGGTAACCTCTTAAAGGGCCAGCATGCGCACCACTATAACCTGCCCTAGCCTATCTCTGTGCACCCTGTCCTATTTAAATCCATCCTGCCCTCCTTCCTGTGCCTTAGCGTTGTTGTGTCTGCCCATGTTCGTTATAGCAAATGGCCCCTTAGTTGTATCCTGTGTTCCCATATCCTGTAATTGTGTTTGTTCCAGTGAGAAGTATAGTGTCGGAGTCGAGTTTGTTATCTGTGCCAAGTGTCATCACGCCAAGTGTCTGCCACGCCAAGAATTTGCCTATCTCCCACCCAGATACTCTTCTCTTGTCCTTTCATTGACTATTTAGCCAGCTGCTACTCCGCTATGAGCGGCCTAGTGGGTCCACATACCCCAAAGCCATGACAAGGATCTCCTTTTTTTCCAGAAACAGTGCCACTTTTGTCCATGGCCTCATTCAGGTATTACAGTGTAGCCCATGGACAAGAGTCGTGCTGTTTCGGGAATTAAAAAAAAACCCAAAAAAACAGACCCTTTTCTCTAATCTGTAACAAACCCTTTAAGAACTATGTTTTTTAATAACGGGAATGTCTTATAATTCCCCAGTGCTGATGTCACTATATAGTCATCGGTGATGTCACTATATAGTCAGCGGTGATGTCACTATATAGTCAGCGGTGATGTCACTATATAGTCAGCGGTGATGTCACTATTTACAATTGTAGTTTAATGAAACATGAATTATATTAGGTACATGATAAATGATACTTTGATATTGGCTGCAGGGACAAAATCATTTTTAGCATATTCCATAATGTAATGCTAAATGATGAAATCCATGTGTGTATATGGTTAATAACTCTCTTACTGCATAATATAGAATGATATAACATTTGCACTTTTTAGATTTATACTTTATACAAAAGTACAAGACTATAGCAAAATGTTATGTAAAATTAATGTCTGCCTTTATCTATTTGATGACTTGTCATTGAAATATATTTGGTGGTGGTCTGTAAGCGGACCCTCCTCCCATGATTGCCAGAAAGAGGGGACCACAGCACTCTACCAAGCTCTGCGCCCATTTTTATATCGCTGATCCATATTGCTACTCATTAGTAATTACAGTTCCAATTCTATCTATGTGATGCCATCGTTCTCTGTTAGATATTGGTAGGGCCTTCCCTCAATGATTTTATCTTCTGACAAGTCTTAGTGACATAGGAGACATTAAAAGTTAAACCATGCACTTATACAGGGCCGGTCTTACGCTGTATGGTGCTCTGCGCGGTACGTTCTGTTGGGTTTCCTCTCCTCATATGGTGTACTGTCATACAATGTACAAATAGACCTACCAAACAGTGCCCAAGAATAAGCACCATACAGTATAAAATACTATGTGGCCCAAATAAAAGTGCTATATGGTGGCCAAATAACACTACTAAATAGGTGTCTAAATAACAATGCTATAGAGTGCCACCGCCGCCACCATATGTGGCAAAAGTAACGTACTGTACAATGCCTAAGTAGCAGTGCCACACAAGCAAATGCAACTACCGTATACAGTGCAAAATTAATAGTAATATGCGATGACCAAATAACGGCTTCATGATGCGCCCTGTTTGAGCGTAACGATCACACATCCCTAAAGGTCCTACTACATGGCCCGATATAAGCCAGGAGAATGTGCGCCGGTCAACGAGGCAGCTCGTTGATCCGCACTCGTTTGCATTTTCACAAGGAGCAATGCTTGGTTATGTATGGGGATGAGTGATCGTTACTACAACAGTTCGTCATCAAACATTTTCATCATGTCGGCACCACACTGTTTACACAGGGAGATTTGCTGTCGACAACGATAATATTTCTTGCTGCATAAACGAGCAGATCAGCCGATGAACGAGCATTTGCTAGTCATCGGCTGGTCGTTGCTTTGTTTACAAAGAGCAAAGATGGGGAACGAGCGTTCATATGAATGCTCGTTTGTCCGGTCATTGGCCTGTGTAATAGGGCCTTAAGGCCGGCCTTGCTTCTCTACACAGAATGTCCCATACTAAGTACTTGGTTTATAATAGTACCACCAGTTTTTAAACAGAAACGGGCCCAGCAATCAAATGATCGCTCCAGGTCTAGCTTCTGTCAAAGTTCATAATTCCTAAGATTGTATCCAACTACCTTGTTGCTGGTCGTCCCCTTCCGCTTTGTCCAAGCATAAGGGTATGTTCACATTCAGAGTCAAAAACTTCTCAAAATACGAAGCTGTTTTCAAGAGAAAACAGCTCCTGAATTTCAGAAGTTTTTTATGCCACTCGAGATTTCCGCTGCGTTTTTCGCAGCGTTTTTTACGGCCGTTTTTGGAGCTTTTTTCAATAGAGTCTATGGAAAACGGCTCCAAAAACGTCCCAAGAAGTGTCCTGCACTTCTTTTTCGTGGCCGTTTTTTCCCGTGTAAAAAAACGCAGCGAAAAACGCTCCGTCTGCTTCTGATTTTTCGGGCGTTTATGGCCAGAAAAATGGGCCAAAATAGGTCGTGTGAACATACCCTAATTGTCTTTTCTGGTAAAATTGGTCTTCTCATGTTACACTATGTCTAAAATAAGCCAGCTTCAGTCTGGACAATTGTGCTTCAAGTGAAGGGTCAGTCCTGATTTGGTTAAGAAAAAACCTAAATACTAAGCGGATATTAATAAAAAAGTTGAAATCAAAGTCAAATGTCTGTAATAAATTTTAATATCTTTTCCAGAGAGTGAACTTTCATCTTAAGTGGAAATCGGTTGGGGCACCTGTCTGGGCCAATGACAATCCCATTTTATATGTATTAAAGAAAAATGTTTTTTTTATGATGAGGCAGACAAGTTTGAGTATTTAAAGAAGTCTGAAGATGAAATTATACTACCAAGGGCATAAAACAAAATAGACTGGCATACAGTTAGACAAATCATAATGTCTATATTAGAGTCTCTGAGGAAAGACCTAATTTCAGCTGCTTTCAATATTTAATGTCTGTTTTCTTCAAATATGGTGATTAGCAAAACAGACATTTTTAATGGTGGTGAATTTAGAAAAAAAAAAAAAGTTGCTGATTAAATGAAAAACAGTAGGATAGATAGAACATTTATTTACCATTGTTGATATAGCATCAACATATTCTGCAGCTCTGTACAGAATTTGTTATCACTCTCTGTCCCTAATGGGTCTCACAATCAAATTTCCCCTACTTCACCCACAAGGGCAATTCAATTTACCAGTATGCTCTTTTTGTGGGTGTAAGAGGAAACCCACGTAAACATGGAGAGAACATACAACCCAATGCAGACGTTGTCCTTGGTCAGATTTGAACCCAGGGCCTCAGTGCTGCAAGGAAACGAGGTTAACAACCTAGTCAGCATGACAACCTATCTTAATTTTTTTTTTTTTTTGGGGGGGGGGGATAGGGCATTTCCAAATCGTCTCAAAAAAAGAAAAACTTAGGGTTAGACCTAGAGGGGTAACTTCAAGCGCCTTTGCCCAAAAGCAACCCACCCCCCCAACTTATATATATATAATATCAATCTTCTAATATTAGGCAGAGGGACCTTTTAAAGCCCCTCAGGCTATAGATGTCAGATGTGACCTCATCCTGCACATTCTGTATGGATATGTAAATAAATAATAAATTATTTCCTGATGAACCTGAACTATAAAAAAGCTCTGTCCTTATGATCCTTACCTGAGCGTTGTTAGTATTCCCATGTCAGTCTTGCAAATTGTCCCTTAGTGTTATCCTGTTCCCGTTGTTTCCCGTGCCCTGCTGCCTGTATCCTGTATCCCGTGCTGTGTCCATGTTCCTGAGCCTGTTAGTGTTGGAGTCATGTCCTACTGCACCTGCTGTCATCTGCCACATCCAGTATCATTACCACGTCCAGGGTTACCCGTCACATCTGGCGTAACCTTCTGCACCCACCTCCATCTGTGCTAAAGCCTCGGCCACTGTCTGGACTATTTCAGGTACCCTTGTGCTACGAACTTGTATACACTCTTGCAAAGACTGTGACTTGGACAGCTGCCTCTCCGCTACGGTGGAGCAGCCCAGTGGGTCCACATACCCTGTGATCATGACAGTGTGCAACGTCTAAAACTGACCCCAATTGTATTCCTACTTACATCTAAAGGTGGCCATACACTAGGCATTCTGATCAGCTAAAACAGATTTAGAGAACAGTCGGCCATCACTGTCCATTTTTCGTGCACCGGACCATCATGTTCCAAAAAGACCAAGCCCCGAAATCTGTCTTGCACCCTATCGGATGTGTTAGATTTTTTTTTACGCTACCAAATGACATCATGAAATGGGCGTTCTATGGGCCAATGGTGGTATGCTCCCTGACTAATTTCTCCCCAAAAAAATCGTGACAAACACCATGCGTTCATTGGGCATGGTCAAGTTGATGTCCTAAGTTTATTTGTATAAATGTTCCCGTCCACAAAACATTTTATGCTTTTTCGATTTCCATCTTTTTCAGCAACAGATCGTTAAACCTCCGATTGACTACGAACGAGAAGTCAACGATCGCTCGGACATATCACTAATGTATGGCCAGCTTAAGCCTCACTACATAATATGCATACATAAATAAATATACTCCCCTCTATATGGTCATTAGCTTGCACGTTAATAATAGAATCTATGACAATTAAACTGGGGCATTGTGATTGCATTGGCATTCCTTAGGGGGGTCACATTGTAGTCACATCCTGACTGAACATCACCAGCTGTTTATTTTCTACAATTAGTTCTCCAGAAAGAAATTGAGTCGCTCACAGCAACATCTCCCCTAAGACAATCCGTCACTTAAAGAAACAAACATCACATTTTAATGCATGCGTTCATCTCAGTCGAGCATCACAAACTTATAGCCAAGACATTGATTTTATCTAAATGTTGCACATGACATATTTATGGTGGAAGGTGAAATTTATAATTCCTTAGCGACTTTCTATAAATGGAACTTTCAATGGAGAACTTGCAACATATTACACTAAAATTCAAACACACTGAAACATTTTTGAACCACCCAAAATTAAATTGAAAAGTGGTATTCCAGGGGGGTGATGTTCTCAAAGAAGATGCCGAGTATGCATATTATATAGTGGAACTAAAGAACGGTCACAAAAAATCTGGTCTGGATAAGAGGGTGGTCTTCTATTTATTTAATATTTATTATATTTGCTTTAAAAATATATTCCCTTTTGAACCTCATTTTAAAGCTTATTTAAAGATTCAACAAATATAGGAAGTTGAGTCACATTATATTATTTATCTTGTACAGATCCTGAGTTACTGCCTCTATTGTAGTCCAGAGCTGCATTCATAATTCTGCTGGTTATTTGAAACAGCCAACAAGATTATCATCAGATACAGGTTTTTCCTACATTACGGTACAGTGGCCGGTGAAAAGACAAGTTTCCAAAGCCAAGCTACGAATGTGTTAGAGCAATAAAAAAAAGATTGCAAAATTGTACACACCCTTTAAACATTTTATGGATAAATAATTAAAAGGGAGTCTATTAGCAATTTTGAGGCCTCAAAACTGCTGACAGAGAGATATAGTGTAAAGGGGGGGGGGGGGCTCTGTGTACACATACCTTTTGTCTTGGTCATGCAAGTTGCATGACCGAGAAACCAACGTTTGATTCCCCTGGGGTGGCGGTCATAAGTGCCACTCTCTGCTCTAAGTGACAGCTCTAGCGGCCAATCGGGAAACTGCTAGAGCAGGAGAACTTGCACATCAAGTGTTCATCTTAGGGGCACATGCGGTCGGTCGTGTTAGTGGCACAATGCCCTCGCCTATAAATCTATCTGTTAACAGTTTTGAGGCGTCAAAACTGCTGACAAATTCCCTTTAAGCAATGGACACGATCAATGAACGACTATTGAAAAATTGTAGTACATAAAACTTTCAGTCATAATAAAACCCTTGTTTTACAGTCATAGTTAGGCTTTCCTCCACCCAGGATTCAGTTTGCTGCCTCAGCCCTGTATCTGAATACCCCGGCCAAGACAGAGTGGCTTTTTGTCATCCCCTGGCACCCAAAAGCCCTGTCAGCCCACCCCCGCCCCTCTAACTACACCTCTTATATGTCATTTGTACTACTTGCGCATTTACAATATTCTTCCAAATGAAAACAGTGAATTGCAAACTCTTCTACAAACTTAACTTCTCCAAAAAAACAAATGCTATTTTTAGTAACTGCGTTTACGGCCTTTTGCTGACTATGGCCCAGACTATCCACATAGAAATCAAGAAAACACATAATCATTTTTGCAATACCATTAAAGGGCTGTTTATTTTATGCAAGATCCTAAATTCACAGTTTGGGTGATCATGGTGCCATTCATCGCGTACGTCCATTACATTTTACTGATGATATTTTTTAAGATGTATATTTGTGTGTTCAAACGGCTCGAACAATTTCAATCATGTCTTAATGACTTTTAAAAAATGCTGCCTTGGCTCGGGAACAAGATGTCGAACTTGTTAGGCATTTGAAATTTCTGCGCTGTTCCCTTATTCCTGGCAGTCAATGCATGCGTCCAGATTGTAACCTCCTTTCTGCCTCCAAGCCTGCCTTGGCTGTGTGTCCAGCTAGGGATTATGGATTTAGTAAGGAAGGTAAGTGTAGCTAGAAGCGTTGGCTTGCCATCTGCTCCCCAGCAGAGTTCGGGCCAACCTGCCTAGCCTGCAGCAAGACCGGGGCACTTTGTTCAATTCAGCCCTTTCCAACCTGGCTCAAGTAGCCCATCATATTGAATCAGATGATTAGGTCTAAGCAGTCCATATGTAACTGAATATTTTTTCTAAATACCAAAAATTAAAACAACATGAATGCCATTTTCTCCATTCTAATTCCTCAGTACATCAAATTAAGTTTACATAAATAAATACTCTCTTAAGGTTTATGCAAATCATACAAAAAAATAAAACTATGCATTATTTAATAGATCTCCTATTTCAAGATCTAACAGACTTTATTCTCAGCATGTTTTTTCCCAAGTTTATATTGGCCTTCTTTTCCAATTCAGTTTTTTTTTTTTTTTAATTCATCTTTTAAATTATTCCTTTTTAAATCATTATCTCATGTGACTTCATAAACGCAATTGCACTAATTTATAATTAATTTTGTATGCTGAATTAAGATTAATGGAAAATTTCAATTTTTCTCCGATCACTTTAGAATTCACTTTTAAAAGTTACCTTTCTTTGCGGATTGTCCTCGACGGAGAAGACGATTGTTTACAATGTAACTTTCGAGAAAAATCAACTTTGTTCCGCAAAGCAATTATTTAGAATTTTTTATTTCAATTGGGATGACTTTTTGGAATTAAAGTGACATAGACATTTTGAGAGGAAGATCTGATGCATGATTCTAATACTCAAAATATTTACACAGTTACTAACTTCTAGGTCGTCTTTGAAAGATGGTAAGAAGTGTTTCTATACAGTATGAGTAGCTTAGAATAATGGTGTGTATATAATGCCTGGATTACGATGGAAACATTGATTTGACCCGATTAAGTCCTATTTTCAGAGTTATGAACAGCACAATGACATAAGGCCCTTTTACACTGGCCAATTATTGGGAAAACGAGCCTTCACAAAATGCTCGTTCCCGATCATTGCCACGTGTAAACAGGGCAACGATCAACCGATGAATGAGCAAACGGGGCGACGTGCTGCCGTCATGTGATAAAAAGGTATGGGGACGAGCGGTAGTAGTAACGAGGGCTCATCCCCATACATTACTGAAAATAGCTCCTCGTTAAAAGACCAAACGAGCGCCGATCAATGAGCTGTCTCGTTGATCGGCCCTCGTTTACGCGGCCTATGTTGGGCCGCGTAAGAGGACCCATAGTCCACCCCATCATAAAGGACAAACAATTTTATTTATTTTTTACAGATTTTCAGTATTGCTTATACAAGCAGAAGAGGTAATAAGTGGCAAAACTAGCCCCTTCATGGTGCAGATTCATGCCAGCATAGCCCCCATTTCTCTTCAGGGTTGGCATTATCACCTTACTGGTTCTCCCTTTAGTAAGTAACAAGGTTTGTTGTGGGTGGTAATCGCAGAGATGTGCAAAACTGAAATAATAACAGGCAAATTGTCTATTTATGAACTTTAACTCAGATTTCTTTTTATGCCTCTGTCTTATACAAAGGAAATACTCGGGGGTATACATAGCAGAGAGTGGGCCCCACAGCAAAGATCAAAATGTGCCCCCCACTATGGTGCCAACAAGGACAGAAAAGCCTTGGTTTTGTTTCACCCTCCATAATCATTTCAATTCCCCACCCGCTTGTTTACGAATACTGCAGTTCCTCTGCATTAGAAGGGGAGTCCTGCATAGGTTCTTGCCACCCAGTAGCAAAGAGAAAGGGACCAAATAGGGCTAGGCCTCCAATTCCAGGGGCGCCAAAGCAGCCTCCATAGTGTTTACTCTTTTGGAAATATGGCTCAAAATTAGGAATTTTGTCAGCCGGCAAATCAGAGGACTGCCAAGCACTGTCTCTGACATCCCCATAGAAAGTAAGTGGAGCATTGCCGAGCATGCGTAGTGCCGCTCATATGGGGCGCACAGGGACTACCAGGTAAGCCCATTCTCTTGATCAGTGGGTACCCTAGTGGTCGGACCCCCACCAAAAGATATTTATCACCTATCCTGTGGATGGGTAATAAATATCCATTATGGGTAAACCTCTTTAAGTCCTGATTGAACCACCGATTATGGTCAGTGATAGCCCACCTTCCCTACAAGGCAGCTAAAAGGACCAGCTCTATATGTACACTTTCGACTTTATACACAGTTACATGTTCAAGAACCAATTCCCAGTTGTTGTTTCAGTACTACTTTAAAGGGAATGTGTCGCTAGAAATTATTATTATTTTTTTTAGTTAAACAGTTAGTGTATACATGATTAAACATTGTTCTAATTTTTAAAAAATTTTCACAAGTCAGGAAATATTATAAATTAGATTCTATTTTATAACATTTCCCTGTGCTGGACACTAGAGGGAGCAATTCCCAAAATTGCAGCATTGGCATGTGGTAAAGCAACCACATTGCTTCATGCTGCAAAATTTGAGAAGACTCACACGCTCTAGTGTCCACACACAATCCCACCTCCTTTATCCTGGCTAGTGCCAGGAGAAAGGAGGGGATTGAATGTTCAAACCTCCTACACTGTGTGCCACCATTTTTTGAGCGAATACACAGTGTAGTAGGCTTACAAACAGTGTTAATCACACAAGAAAACACGAACATACACAAACATAACTTACCTGCTCCTGCCGCCGCCGCTGCTGCCGCCGCTGCTGCCGCCGCTCCCTCCGGTCGCTTCTGAACACATGTCCGGAAGCCGCGACCGGAAGTAGTCATCTTATTGTCCGGCCGCAGCTTACGGTCCACAAGAAAATGGCGCCGGATGTCGCACGGCCGAAGACCTTCCATTTGGACTGTGTGGGAGCAGTGCATGCGCCGTTCCCACACAGACGGCGTACACCATAGTGAATGCGAACGGCTCCCGTTCGCATTCTCTATGGGGATGTATGTGCCGTATTCCATCTCTGTATGTGTCATTAATCGACACATACAGAGATGAAAAAAAAAAACGGCAGCCCCATAGTGAAGAAAAAGTTAGAAAAAAAAGTTAGAAAAAAAAAAAAGTAAAACACAAATTCACAAATAAATATTTATTTTTTTAATAAAACACTAAAAGCAAATTGATATAAAAAATTTTTTTTCGCGACACCCGTCCTTTAAAAACTTTGGTATTGAACATTTTCCTAATGATTATTCAAAGCTTTTAAATATTATAAAGAAGAAAAAAATCCATTACACATCATCGTTCATAAAGCAGGCGTGATATCTGTAATCTAAGAAATACTAACTTTAAATACAACTATTGTGTGTTCTACATTGGCCAGACAAAGGTCCTATTGTTCTAAACTACATGATCTATCTCCGAGGTGCCGGGATATGAAGAGTATATCGCTTTATTGATCTAACAGAGCAAAGCAAAAATTCTGTTCCGAGGACTCTATAATTAATATCATATCCAACTTGGTCCACACATTGAGACCAAACTAGAAGACATTGGGCCAATTAACACCATGATTATTTACGCGTTCTTTATGGATTTGAACAAGTCCTGACAGCCATAAGTAATAGTAAAATAACGCAATTGTTTTCATCTTACAAACAAATTAGAAGATGGAAACTTCTCTTAGGCTGAGGCTACATAGTGACAGCAGGTAGGAGAGCAGCAATTTGTGGGGTAGAAAATGAAAAAAAAACAGCGATTCCGCCATGGTTTTTTGTGCGCCATTTTTACGGAATTCATTGTACAATTAAAACAACATGTTAATTTTATTCTATGGGTCAATACGATTACGGCGATACCAAATATGTGTAGTTTTTTCTATATTTTACTACTTCTACAAGTAAAAACCGAAGTGTAAAAAATAAAATGTATTTTGTTTCGCCAAATTCCGAGAGCTGTAACGTCTTTATTTTTCCGTCGATTAAGTGGTATGAGGGCTTATTTTTTGCGGGATAATCTGTAGTTTTTAATAATACCATTTTCGTGTAAATGTGACGGTTTGATCACTTTTTATTTTATTTTTTGTGGGAGATGAGGTGACTAAAAAATAGAGATTCTGGCGTTTACAATTTTTTTTTTTTACGGCGTTCACCGTGCGGGTTAAATAATGACATATTGTGATAGTTCAGACTTTTACGGACGCGGGGATACCAATTATGTTTATTTATTTAATTTTTTACTATGCTGTAGGGGGGAAATGGGAAAATAGGTTTTTTTTGAACTTTTAATTGAAAAAATTTTTTTCCACAAAAAAAACAACTTTATTTAACTCATTTTTACATTTTTTATTAGTCCCCCTAGGGGACTTCAACCAGCGATCGTTAGATCGCTTGCACGATATACTGCAATACTAATGTATTGCAGTATATTGTGATTCTGACAGTGCCCTATGAAGCCCTGCCGGAGGCAGAGCTTCATAGGAGTACCAAGATGGCGGACCTGGGGGACTTCGTCAGACCCCCAGGCAGCCGTGTGAACCAACGGCTCCCCCCGATCTCGCCGCGGGGGGGCCGTTGAGACGTTACAGGAGGTCGCCCCCCTGTTTTTAGTAATTTAAATGCCGCGATCTCTATTGAACGCGGCATTTAACGGGTTAAAAAAGCGGGATCGTGCTAAAGCGTGATCCCGCTCGTAACCCGGAAGTGTCAGCTGTAACACACAGCCGACACACTCGCTCTATGGAGCGGACTCAGCCCGTGAGCCCGCTCCATATTCCCCCACCCGGCGTGCGCCGTATATATACGGCGGATGTCGGGAAGGGGCTAATACAGCATGTTCTTTATCTTACCCCATGTCATGCAGCCAGATCGTTCTACTTACCCATATGGATAAACTGGGATTTGACCACCCAAGTTGTATCAACCCATGGGTGAGAAGAAGAATTGGTAGTAGATGCTACAAAATGTTTTTGAATATTTTTAGTTGAGCTCTTTATTTCATCTCGATATATTACGGCACAAAAATTGCCCCATTAATGGTTTACTCACAATTTGTAACATATTGGTTCTCTGTATTTCTCTATTATTTCCAGTGGAGCCAAGCTCTAAGCAGGTCTGTTTGCTGCTACTATTCGAAGCACAGTGATTTAGTCTCGACAGAAGCTTTTCATGTCTAGACTTTTTATTTTAATCCATTGTCTGTCCAAAAAGATGATTGTATAAAGAGTCAACAATCTGTAGTCTTTTATTACAGAATATAACAGTATATTAAGTTACATTATCAGTCAGTAATGGAGATGTATTCCCAGAAATGAATTATTTACAAGCCATTTAAGTAATCTATATTCAGGTGTGGCGCAGAAAAGCACAGCATAAATCTTTAATGCTGACTGCTTGAGAGAGGTGAAGTGAGGATTAAAGACATTTTAAAGGAAGACAAGAGCAGTAAGAAGGACATGGCTTCTGCCGTGCATCACTAGAGCAGGTCCATGGCTAATACATTGATAAATGGCATATGTCAGGGTTATGCTTCCAGATCCTTGCATCTGTTTCTATGGTTAGAGCAGGCAACAAAGTGAATAAAGGATTAGTTCTTTTTTATTTCCTTAACGAACCTTTATTACAAGAAACCTTTAGCATTAAAATGTGGAAAATATATGTTTAATTTCTGTGAGAGGCAAAAACAGATTTAATTACGTACTTTAAAGAGGCTCTGTCACCAGTTTATAACTTGCCTATCTTCTACCTAAGGCACGTTGATGTAGATATCTACTGTTTAGTTTTTCTGAATTTTTTTTTACAAAAAACTTTTATTATTGTGCAAGTTATGACATTTTTTCGATTTATGCTAATTTTTTCTGATTGCCCATCTGGGCGTTTTTTTTTCAATTCACCAAGTGGGCGTTATATAGAAAAGTGTATGACGCTGACCAATCAGCATCATACACTTCTCTTCATTCCAGCCCAGCTTGATTCACAGCACAGCGTGACCTCGCGAGATCACACCGTGACGTGACTTCCTCCCGCAGGTCCTTCACCGGAGCGACGGAAGACTGAACAGACATCGCCTCCAGCCGTGCCAGGACGTTTATCTGAATCTGCAGCGGCTGGAGGGGATGTCTGTTTAGTCTTCCGTCGCTCCGGTGAAGGACCTGCGGGAGAAAGTCACGTCACAACGTGATCTTGCGAGATCACACTGTGTTGTGAATCAAGCTGGGCTGGAATGAAGATAAATGTATGACGCCGATTGGTCATACACTTTTCTATACAACGCCCAGTTGCAGAATAGAAAAAAAAATGGCAGAAATCGAAAAATGTTCATAACTTGCTCAATAATAAATATTTTTCAAATAAGAAATAAAAAAAAGACAGTAGTTCTCTACATCAAAGCGCCTATTAGATTAGGTACGAGATATGGAAGTTAGAAACTGGTGACAGAGCCTCTTTAAAGTGTATGTGTATATTATGTAGATATGCTCTGAATGCGAAAAGCGTTCCTGTAGGGGTAAGTTCACACATGGCAGGTTTGTTGCAGAAATTTCTGGGACTATTCAACACATCTGAATGAGGTTTGCAGAAATCCATGCACATGCCGCAGAAACAAACCCATTTAGATGTATGGAATTGATTTTTACATTTCTACAACAAATTTGCCAGCAGGCATGAAATGATGCAGGGAGCACGCTGGACGGTATACTAACGATGCCCAAAGAGCCTTATGTATGGTCCTAAGTACTCTTTGGGTGTCATGAGGTCCCCAACGTGCTCCTTTTGTCCCTTCACACCTGGTTGTGACTTTTAGATAACTTTTTAGAAAGTATTCTTTTTGTTATTATGAGTATCCATTTTGTATTTCTTGTAGGTATTTATCAAATACAAAGGGCTAGGGGCCCTGTTATGGTAAAAAAAAATAGGATTAGGGAACAATATAAAATTATTAATGTAAATATAAACTTTTTGTAAAAAAATTTTGGGATATTTTTTGTAATTTATTTGTGTTTTTTATTGGGCATACCATAGATGTGTACTCCGGTTAAATATAAGGGATTGCTTTATTCTGTTTTGTGCGTCTACAAGGCCTGAACAGACTAGTCGGCTACGCTATTGCTTTCGGTAAAACAACGGATCCGGTGCACAACAGAGACAAAAAGAAACCATGGGCACCGGATCCGTCACCATTGAAATCAATGGTGATGGAAACGGAAACCTCTGGTTTCCGTTTGTGTCTGATCAGGGTCCCCAACGCAGATGTGAACGAAGCCTTAGTAGAGTATATAGTAGGGGCTTGGTTTTGCAGGGTAAACACTGGTCGTATTAAATCAAGGGACTCATTAACCTTTCACAGTAAATCCCAGTAATGACCTCATTGTAAGTTCTTGTTTTCCAAGAGGTCACTATTGAGAAAGAGCGAAAAAAGACCTAAGAGATCACTCTACCTTGTGTGTAGACAGCAATTGGGTATATAGATGGATACCCGACCACTATTTTAGAATCAGCCAGCAAGAAATGAAAAAAAAACCTATGGTTTTCATTGCCATTAAATACATGAATTACAAAGAACATCATTGGTAGGGAAAGGCTTACGGTGCCTACACACAAGAGCGTTGGGATTTTCCAAAACTGAGAATATTATGATCTACCATGTTACAAAATGTGGTTGTGAGAGTCATAGCGCCTGTTGGGGTGTGCAAATATAATATAAATATTTCAACCTATGGACAAGGTTCAATAAATAAACATATATATATATATATATATGAATATCCTGGATATTGAGCTATGGTGGTTCAGAGCTTTCACTGTGGACCTGCTGCAATGAAACAAATGGTTCAATTCCTGAGAGAGGTGCACAACGTTCTTATAGACCAGACCGGAGGTTGGGAGGTTGGTAGGTTGGTGGGTTTTTCCTTGTTTCGTTCTCTTTTAGTATATTTATTACTGCACCGACTGTAGATATTTTTATAAGAAAAAATAATAAATACAAACTTTTATTTAAAAAAAACAACATTTGCACAGATCTTGTATGTTCACCCTTTGTTTGTATTAGTTTTCCCCCCACAATCCAAAAACATACTAATGGACAAGTGACTGCCATAAAAATTGGCATCTGATTAAGCATGATAATAAACATTCAAGGGTTGTATCGTAACAGAACGGATAATCTCATTCAATAACAGAGATGAGGCTTATATCAATATTCTTCCATGATGAGGAAGGTCTTTAAAGTTAGACTCCTTACACCACTGTTCAACTTTTACCTATAAACTGTTCCCAACAGTGGACGGTCTTCACCACGAAGATCCCATAACATTTTTAAAGCCCTTTCCAATAAACCCAAACATGATGCCATGTTACAGTCTAAACTATGGTTCCTATATCTGCAATGGGCGCCCCTCCAAGTAATTAATCCTAATGTCACACCATCATCTGCCATCTAAGACTTGTTCATAGAGCTCCCCTTTAATACAATTCTAAAAAATAAATGGGTGCTGGAGGGTGGAAAATTCTATTTCTGATGGTCATATCTCCAATGGAAGTTCTACCTCTACCCCACCGATAACTCTAACTATGCTACCGTACCTCCTTTTTCCATCTAAAGGGGGTTTACACAGGACGATTATCGTGCAGACAAGCGTTCGTATAACGCTTGTTGCCGATAATTGCCCTGTGTAAACAGGCGAGTGATCAGCAGATGAACCAGCAAACGCTCGATCATCTGCTGGTCGTATGGTTTTAAAAAAGTAAAATATTATCATTGTCGGCAGCACATCTCCCTGTGTAAACCGGTGAGATGCGCTGCCGACACGATAATAAAGTATGGGGATGAGCGATCGGAGTAACGACAGCTCGTCCCCATCCATAGCACTGTGTGACAGGAGCAAACGAGCGCCGAGCAACGATGGCTCGTCGATCGGCGCTCGCTGCATCGGCCGCTTATGAGCCGGTGTAAAAGGGCCTTGACACTTCCTCTTGCAAACATGGCTTGCTGTCTCAACCTCTATCAAGTTGTCCCTATGTTATGCATATAATTTACTAGGGGGTAAGCCCTTATAGGTCAAAGTCACTAGCACTTCAGCAAGGTATAGTCTTTCCAAGATGACATGCATATTATAGCTGATCATGTACTTTCAACTGGAAAGTACCACAAACACTAATGTTCATTCTGGGCACTGTACACATTCGACACCCAAAAATGGTCCCTAAAATTGGCCAAGTGGACCAAATTGCAGCAGAGCCTATATTAGAGAATTTAGAGTATATCTACTGCCAGGTTATTTCACATATATTTTTGTTTACCCTTTAACTTATCTTTCTCTCCAAAATATTCATATGGATTATGCTAATAAAACGGTGAGCTCCTGAACGGGAAAACAACGGTGCTTTGCAGCGAGACCCGACCCACCCATCCTAAAAAGTTATCCCTTGTCGTCGACATTGTCTCCACATCACTTTGCTGTAAGTGTTACATACACGGAGTCCCCGCAGATGTGTGTCAGCACAAAGTGATAGCACAATGACCCATTTACTATTGTAAAGGTCTGCGATTCAATGGCGTGATTAATCCTCATCACAGCAACTGATAAGGGCTCAGTATTCACATCTCAGGCGCATAATATACTCATTGTATCTTTCCCAGCTGGACTTTGAATAAAGAAAGGGGCAGCAATTATTAGATATGTACAAAATGTTTCAGATATAAAACTATTTTTAGAAGGTAATTTTACTATCGTGTACTTTTTTTCTTTTTGTCTCCATGTTCCCGGTCGGTTCCTATGAATATTTCCCACAATGCTTGTTGTGTTGCCCTCTATTTTGCATGCATTAAGACAGAGAATTAGCTTTGTGGTGATTCCTAGATTTCATGCTAACTTTTCTCCAAGCAACCATTAAAGGTCATGTTTTGACGGCTGAAAGGCATGTCAGCACCTTGGTTCCCCCGAGGGGCATTCCCCAGGTACATGCAAAAGGTTATTAAATTACCTTCTAAGCAACACTATCTCTTCGGATAAAAATAATTACAGGCTTTTAGCGGCATCGGAATGCTCTCCTTTTTTAAATAAGATGAAGATGCAGAAACTAATGACCATTTTTATGCGTGAGTCATAGAACCTGTCAAAATTGACAGGACAAATGAGCGTAATGGAATAGCTTAAAGGGGAAAGGTTCATTTTAAACAGTGACAAATAATATTTAAATGGCATTGTTAGAGACCCATCATGGCCGCGAATTGTGGTTTGTGTCTCTTGTCCAACCCACCGCCCCATTTATTTTCTTTTTTTTAAGCTGTCAAATAATATTAGCGGTTAATAAGTAACATCGCGGGCCGCTGTAATTGTTGATACCAACAGAAGATCTTGAGCATATGTTGAGGTACGCTGGTTTACAAGGTGTCCATAAACAATGATGACACAAGTAACGGGAGTTATTGCAAAAAATATTCACTCCTATTTATAGAGAATGAACCTTGATTATAAAGTAAACCCCATTATTCCAGAATCACGTTTCACCACTAAGGGCTCATGCACGCGAGCGTGATTCTCATCTGTGTGCGGTGCGTTGAAACAATGCACAGCACACAGCGCCATTGATTTCAATGGGGCCATTCACACATGCGTTGTTGTTGACGCAGCGTGAGTCCGTTGCGTGAAACTCACTGGATGTCCTATATTAGTGCGTTTTCCAGCATTGGGTGCATGAGAACCACGGACAGCACATGGATGACATCCGTGTTCCGTCCGTTCTTCACGCATACACTGAAAAAGAAAAAAAGATGTGCTCGTGAGTGCGTGAAAAACACATGCCGCTCGCAAAGCACACGGATGCAAAACGCAACGCACAGGAACAGATTTTATGGGCGTTTTTAACGTGCATAAATTTGTCACGCTCGTGTGACTGTAGGCTAATTTACCAATTTTCAGGAAACAAAAACGTCAGGTTAGTAGGAGATTAAGGGTATGTTCACACGTAGTCAACAATAATGTCTGAAAATCCAGAGCTGTTTTCAAGGGAAAACAGACCCTGCTTTTCAGACGTTTTTTTACCAACTCGCATTTTTCGCGGCGTTTTCACGCCGTTTTCGCAGCGTTTTTTACGTCCGTTTTTGGAGCTGTTTTCATTGGAGTCTATGAGAAAACAGCTCCAAAAACGTCCAAAGAAGTGTCCTGCACTTCTTTTGACGAGGCTGTATTTTTACGCGTCGTCGTTTGACAGCTGTCAAACGACGATGCGTAAATAACAGGTCGTCTGCACAGTACGTCGGCAAACCCATTCAAATGAATGGGCAGATGTTTGCCGACGTATTGTAGCCCTATTTTCAGACCTAAAACTAGGCATAATACGCCTCGTTTACGTCTGAAATTTGGCCGTGTGAACATACCCTAAACATAAATACTCTGGGCAAAACTGGCATATTGCGTTACGTCTAGGGCAGAGCGTGAGGCGACAGTGTAGGAGACGGTAATTCAAAAAACACCAAAGAGAGAATCCAAGTGTCATTCACTCTCCCCCGATAACTGTGCAACAAGTAAAGATTGCTGAGGCATTTCAAAGACATAGAAATGTTTTTGTAAAGGTGAAATACCCTGTAAGGCTACATGCACACGTTGAGTATTTTTTGTGCGGAAAATACCACCAAAACAGCAGCCATACGCAGGAAATTCGCATTGGATCGTGCATTTTTTTAATGCGCTTTTTGTGCGGCTTTTGCGTGTTGCTGCATAAATAGCTACATTTTCATGCTGCGGGTTTTGCTGCATATTTCTCTAGAGCTAGCGAGATAGAATTCGCAAGAGGAATGACAAGATAAATTCACGTGCCGCGGTTCTGAAATACGCACCGCGGGACAATTCATGGGTAGAAAAAAAACATGAGATTTCAGGAAATCTCATTGACTTTGCTGGTACTGTATTACGCTGCGGTTTTGCCGCACGCGAATGCACACGGCAAAACCGCACATAATATGCAACGTGTACATTCAGCCTAAATGTGTATTCATAGAGGATTTCCTTTTTTTTGCTTTGAGTTTTCCTATCAATAACATTAAAACTCTGTGCCTAATCTTGTGTTGTCGCCCTCAGTCTGCCTAAATATTTCTGAGTCATCGATGCATGGACTCCACAAGATCCTCTGAAGGTTTCTGTGCGATCTGTACAAAGAGATTAGGACATTAGCAGCAGATTCTTTAAATCCTGTAAATTGTGAGTTGTGGCCTCCATCGATCAGACTTTTTTTTTCAGCACATCCCACACATGCTCAATTGGATTAAGATTTGCGGAATTTGGAGGCCAAGTCAACACCTTGAACTCTTTGTCATGTTCCTCAACCCAGTCCTGAACATTTTTTGCAGTGTGACAGGGCATAATATCCAGCTGAAAAAGGCCACTGCCATTAGAGAATACCGTTGTCATGAAGGGGTGTACGTGGTCTGCAACAATGTTTAGTTAGGTGGTACGTGTCAAAGTAACATCCACATAATTGCTTGGATCCCAGGTTTTTCAGCAGAAAATTGCCCAGAGCATCACACTGCCTCGCCGGCTTGTCTTCTTCCTGTAGATAATTTTGGTGCCATCTTTTACCCGGGTAAGTGACGCACACGCACTGGGCTAGAAAAAAAAAATAATTGATTCAGCCGACCAGGCCACCATCTTCTGTTGCTCCATCTTCCAATTCTGATGCTCACGTGCCCATTGTAGGCGCTTTCGGCGATGGACAGGAGTCAGCATGGGCATTGTGACCAGTCTGTGGCTACACAGCCCCCAAAGCAACGAGTTGCAAAGAACCGTGTGTTTTGACACCTTTCTATCATAGCCAGCAGTCATTTTTTCAGAACTTTGTGAAACAGTAGCTCTATTGTGAAATTGGACCAGACAGACTAGCCTTCGCTCCTGACGAGCATCAATGAGCCTTGGACACCCATGACACTGTCATTGGTTCACAGGTTGTCCTTCCTTGAAGCACTTTTGGTGGGTACTAACCACTGCATAGAATGAAGACCCCAAAAGACCTGATGTTTTGGAAATGCTCTGACGTAATTGTCTAGACATCACAATTTGGCCCTTGACTAAGTCGCTCATATCTTTACATTTGACAATTTTTCCAACACATTAACTTCAAGAACTGTTCACTTGCCACCTAATATATCCCACTCTTTGTCTAGTGCCATTCTAACCAGATAATTAATGATATTCACTTCACCTGTCAGTGGTTTTAATGTTATGGTTGATCGGTGTAAATCACTATGTAGCTTGCTTATCCTCTTTTTTTAGGAGTCAATTAAATGTTTTTGTTCTTGGTTCCCAGAAGTCTACCACCATATTGTGTCCATGTCTTTGGCTACTTATACACAATGGAACTTTCTTTTGCGTCAGATTTACACAACAATAGTCAACAGATTGACTAATATCCTTCTCCGCTGGTTCTAGTGCACATGGATCTGATAAGCTAAGCCACTTAGACACCCGGCTTCAAGAACAGAACTTTACAACTAGAGTTACATAGCTGAGCAGGAGTATTTTCAATGTAACATTGTCTTGGAATCAGGAAAGCTCAACATTACGTCCGAGAGTCAAAAAGTTTAATGTTGAATAAAGATGAAGGCTTATAATGGGCAATGGTATTGGTATATGGTCAGATCTTCTTCGGGACCGGCCTCTGAAATTTTGTACACTACTGACTATCTGAATTTAAGGTAATGTTGGAGGATAAACCACTCCTGGTAAATGTATGTGTGTAGGTGGTAGTCCAGCAGGTTATAACCAAAATCCTTCTTCTTGCCTCTGTCATCAGATTATAAGCTCTGTATAATGCCTTGACGGTGCTGGAGATCTCAATTTGGGAAGTGGAGTGGAGGTTGGTCATGATTGATGGTATGCCCATTGGTGTTGCTAATTGAAAGCTTGCACTAGGGAGGTAGAGGTCTAAGTTGAATCATGAATTCTCACTTTATGGCCCTTGAATTGGAGTAATTGACGGATCTTTGAGTAATTCTTTCAGGCTCTGGAAGACTTTTTGTTTTTACTTAAACAATGTATGATAGTGTTAACTCTAACTTTGTAATTGGTTTCTATTGAAAAAAAAATATATTTTACTTTTTGAGATACAACTTCTATGCATCCTACATACATAGAATCTGTATCTTGCGCTGAAACACGACTCCTTCTGGTCAGCGGGACTGACAGCTTCGGTGACAGTGGGTCCTGTATGTCTATGATACGCAGGATCCACCTGTTACCGATCACATCTCCGTTCATAACTTAGATGCGATCAATAACACCTGAATCATGCGTGTCAAAGACACGCATGACCCGCTGGTACCGAAACAGTCAGTCCTGCTCACCCGACGGATTTGTATTTCAGCGCAAGATACAGATTCTACGTATACAGCTGTATCTCAAAAAGTAAAAAAATGACAAAGTTAGATTTTAAGCCCCCTTCACATGATGTTTTTTTCCCCGACATACATGCTATACGTGTACATGGGGCTCCAATAGCCCAACGGAGGCAAAAAGTATCCTTTTGGTCTCCTTTGTGCTGGTGTATGTTAGTATACCTTTATTATACATATGGAATAGTGTAGTAGACTTTGCCATTTCATACAATGGAATTCCATTAAAAAAAGTATACCACACTGTATACATTTTTTTTTTAACATGGGAGCCTATGGGTGATATATGCCATTGTATGGCATAGGTTTAATGTACACGTCATGGGCTTTTTAATAGCTTTTCATTACGTATACGCTAAACGGATACCATTATAGTCTAGGGCGATGGCTATTACTTTAAGGGCATCCGTCACAGCCTACCTTTCACATATACATCGGGAGATTTTCGCTGCGTATAGTAAATCGGCTGCACTCTCATAAGCCTACATTAGATTCACAAAAGGCACTGGCATTTCCGGTAGCATATAGCGACAGGTACGCTTTCAAGCCAATTTTCTGATAAATTACACCAGCTAAAAAACACCTCATGAAATATTTACGCAAATGGAGAGTTAGAAAAAAAATAAAAAATCTTATCAAGTCAAAATTCTTATATTGAGACTTTTCAAAATGGCCTACACTTTGAGGTTTTGAAACAGACGAGATTATAGATGCCGGAGAAATAAATATAAAACAAATGAGTTAACGTGAAGTGTTGCCGGCTTTCCTAAACATGCTACTGCAATAACATGTGACATTAATATTTAATTACAAAAGCACTGCTACAAAATCTTTGAAATTAATGTTTTGCAAAATTAACATTCAGTGCACAGAAGCAAAGTCGTTTCAGGCGCGACTGTGATTAACAATCCCATTCACTTTACATATTATATTAATATATTATTCAAGCCACAAATTAACACCTCCTAATTTAAATAAGGTGCTACATATCACCACCAGCTAAAATGCTTTTCTTTAAATGGCCTGTCTGATTTAAAGCAATCTGTGTTTATCATTTAATATTTTGGTATCAAATACTCTTCTCAGCGAAAGATGCTTTATGCTTCCATTTCCTTTGAAAATGGATCTCATTAAACCGGTCTCCCCACTCGCTTTCCCCTATTACAAAACGAGTGCAAATGGCGAGTTTATCTCCACATGCATTTGTCTGATTATAAAAACTACATGTTTATCCTTTATAATTAAAATTATTTCACAAAATTACCCCAAATTATGGAAAAATAAGAAAAATTCTCGAATCACTTAATCCCTTGAAGTGCACGTGGATCTGTGGCTAGTCGCAAACAGTGATGTGTAACAAATTTGCAGCGAAAATTTTTGACTTTTCTCATCACTCGCCAAACAGGGAAAGCACCGAGAAAACGTGGCGTGGTGTCAAAGACGTATTTGAGGCCAGATGTATTAAAAAAACTAAATGGGAATGGAGCAAATTTTGGCTCATAGTACACCTCAAAATAAATTTGGCACAAATCACTACGACTGTATCCTTTAATTAAACTAGTAATCTTAGTAAACGTGGGCCAATGTTATTTTAAGGACCAAATTTTTGCCATATACAACAGCTGATACTGCGCTCTAACGATAGGGATCCCGGTCTAATCACTTAGATGCCACGGTCAATAGTAGGGCCCTCTCTGTCGTCCCATAGCCCCCCACGTGACACGATTGCAGTGGGCCGATGGATTGTCAGATGAAGGACCCCAGGTCTGCTAGGTTAGTACTCCTATCGCAGGGCTTAATAAGAGTCTGTTAAAATAACAATTTTCTATTTTCCTGTTTTTTTTGTTGCCTAAAATAATGTAAACAATATTTTTTTTAAAAAGTAATAGGTATCGCTACACCCGTAACAATTCAAACTATTAAAATATAATGTTCTTTATCTTGCATGGTGAAAGCCGTAAAAACAATTTTTAAAAAAAATTACAAAATTGCTGTCCTTTGGTTACTTTGCCTATCAAAATAATCAAATAAAAAGTGATCAAAAATATATTTTTTGTCTTCTCTCTTTTTTTTTCTTTTTTGACTGAGATGCAGGTCGGGCATTGTATCTCAGGAGATTTTTTCTGTGTATTTTTACTTTTGTTTTCCACACATATTTGCTTTCATTTTTCGGAATAAATGTATTAATCATAATTGAAAAATAAAAGAATTGTATGTAGCCCCAAATTGTACCAATTAAAACTAAAGCTGACCTTGCATAAAATAAGCCCTCACACGGCATCATCGATAGAAAAATAAAAAAAGTTATGGTTCTCACAATATGGCGACACAAAACTAATTTTTTTAAGAAATTGTTTGGTAACATAAAAAAAGCTAAAACTATAGAAATTTGGTATCACCGTAATTGTACTGACCCATACAATAAAGCTAACATGTAATTTTTACCACACGGTGAACGCTGTGAAATCAAGACCCAAAAAACAATGGAAGAATTGCGTTGTTTTTTTCCATTCCACCCACCCAAGTTTTTCCGTACATTATATGGTACGATTAAAAAATACAACTCATTCCGAAAAAACAAACAAAAAACACTTACTTGGTTACGTCAATGGATAAATAAAAAAAGTTATTGCTCTTGGAAGGCGGGGAGGAAATAACAAAAATTAAAAAATTAAAAGTGGCCTGGTTCCCAAAGGCTTAATATGACAGTGAGGACTCTCCCAGTGAATATTAGGCTTGAAAGTTTTAGAATGGAAAATGAATAAATGTAATGTTTTTCTTATCTTGTACATTTTTTAAATCCTGCTCACCCAAGACGGGTGCTCACCCAAGACGGGGCTTAATTGTCACATGACTGTTCTCCAGCCAACTAACTCCTCTGTAAGGAGATGTAAATACCATACGGGGTCAAGTTTGTGACGTAGCTACCGGTTTTTACAGATACGTGCTATGATAATAAGGGTATGTTCACACGGCTTGTTTTCAGACGTTTTTCTGGCCGTAAAAGGACGAAGAAATCGGAAGCAGAACGCCTCCAAAGGGAAAAACTGCGTTCTGTTCCGACATGGCGTTTTTTATGTGGGCGTTTTGAAAAGCGGCCGCGTTAAAAAACGCCCGCGAAAAGGAAGTGCATGTCACTGCTAGAGCCGTTTTTGGAGCAGTTTTGAAAAACAGCTACAAAAACGGTCGTAAAAAACACAGCGAAAAACGCAAGTTTGCTTAAAAAACGGCTGAAAATCAGGAACGGTTTTCCCTTGAAAACAGCTCCGTATTTTCAGACGTTTATTTAGTAAGTGTGTGAACATAGCCTAAGAGCCACTAGCAGCTACAATGTAGATTCCATACTGTAAGGGTATGTGCACACGATATCGACAATTATGGCTGAAATTACGGAGCTGATTTCAGGAGAAAACAGCTCCTGCATTTCAGACGTAATTGCTCGTACTCGCGTTTTGCGATGCGTCAATTACGGCCGTAATTTGGAGCTGTTCTTCATTGAAGTCAATGAAAAACGGCTCAAATTACGTCCCAAGAAGTGTCCTGCACTTCTTTGACAACACTGTTATTTTACGCGTAAAATTACAGGTCGTCGGCACAGTATGTCGGCAAACCCATTGAAATGAATGGGCAGATGTTTGCCGACGTATTTGAGCCGTGTTTTCAGGCGTAAAACGCCTCATTTACGCCTGAAAATAGGTCGTGTGAACCCAGCCCAACAGTGAATACAAAGAAAATAAAGCCTATAAAATCTAGACTTCAAGGAGCACAAACAAACACATTATGGTAGACAATTTAAAAAAAAAATGTCCTTTGAAGTATGTTACTCATTTTAGGAGTTCAATGACTTCTTGTATATACATGTCCCTTAGAATCTCTTCTTTTTTTTTAAAGTAATACTATCCATGAAACATGGTGCGGATCACTCTGCAAAATACTAAAGAGGTTCTTCAGTGAGTAAATGGAGAGCTCACAATTTCTAGTACACAAACAATTATAATGTTGCCTCTGATATGAGAGTCTTCAGATGTTTAACCCCTTCCCGCCGCAGCCCTCAGATTTTCATTTTAGTTTTTTCCTCCCCACCTTCCAAAAGCCATAACTTCTTTACTTTTCCGTCGATATAGTCCTATGAGGGCTTGATTTTTGCGGGACGAGTTGTAGTTTTTCGTAGTACCATTTATTGTGCCATATAATGTACTAGGAAACGGGAAAAAATTATTAGTGAGGTAGAAAATGAAAAAAACAGCGATTCCGCCATAGTTTTTTTACGTGTCGTTTTTACGAAATTCACTGTGCAATTAAAACAACATGTTAACTTTATTCTATGTGTCAATATGATTACGGTGATACCAAATATATATAGTTTTTTCTATATTTTACTACTTTTACAAGTAAAAATCTAAGTGTAAAAAAATCTAATTTATTTTGTGTCGCCAAATTCCGGAAGGCATTAACTTTATTTTTCCATCGATTAAGTGGTATGAGGGCTTATTTTTTGCGGGATAAGCTGTAGTTTTTAATGATACCATTTTGGGGTTCATGCGAATTTCATTTTTTGTGGGAGATGAGGTGAGCAAAAAATAGCGATTCTGGCGCAAAGATGGCGGACCTGGGGGGCCTTCATTAGGCCCCCAGGCAGCCATAGCAACCATCCCCCCACACGATTGCATTGTGGGGGGCGCGATAAGCTGTTAGAGGGGGTCGCCCCATCCAACGATTTAAATGCTGCGGTCGCTATTGACCGTGGCATTTAACGAGTTAAATGAACGGGATTGCGCTCTAGCCGACACTGGCGTCGTATGGAGCTGGTTCACTCCGTGAGCCCATTCCATAATTCCCCTACACGACTTTGGCGTACGGATACGTCAAATGTCGGGAAGGCGTTAATGACATGTTGAGTTTCGCTCCATTTCTTTGCCAAGTTCTGTGATAATCTTGGGCCAAACTATCACTTTGCATGTAAAGATGAAAATCGAAATTCTATATGGTTAGCAACAAGGTGTTTCACAATGGGGATTACAGATTTCAAGGATCTGGGTATTTTTGCCTGAGGGGCCCCACAATACAACAGTAGCACAATATACGGGAATTGCAGAAGTGCAATGATATATTATTCAAAGTGCATAAGTAATGCCAATGGTGCAGGTCAAAGTGACACTGTTTGCAGGTAAGTGGTGGGCCTGGTAGTCCAAGTCATTTAGGCAATGTTTCCATGTCTCATTTTGAGTACCGGTAGAATAAAGAATACGATTTAAGGGCAGGGTCAGCTCCAGATGTATGTGGGCCCTTGAGCGATAGAGTCACAGTGGGCCCCCTGTTTACCCAGCCTTTGCTTGACAAGCATAGAGCATGTTTACCCAGATCACCATGGGTGCTCTATGCTTGTCAAACGGGTCCTGGCATCTGCCCAGGTTTGCCTGCTGCTACCACCAGTCTTGGAAAAACAAGTTAAATAAATAACTAAACTAAGAAATGTCAGAGCAGTGGACGGGAGGACTGTCTGGTTACGATCTATTTACCTCTATTAATACAAATGATTAATCATCTTTTGTTACAGCTCTGAAGATAATGCAACTGTGTGTCAAGAGGCAGAACCCTGTATTGTTTCCAGATGACATTAATTATAGTGTATCGGGGTCGGACACCATAGCCTTAAAGCCTGAGCCGTGTCCTGAAGATAAGGGGTTAATATAAACTTTCTGTATAAAAAAAAAGTAGCCTGATCATCGCTTGGGCTTTTCCTGTAAGAAAACAAATTTCACTTAGGATCTCACTTTACACAGAATACAGACAATCCTATTTCTGCGCTGTATTTAGGGGAACAGTATAAGGGCTCTCAAAAATGTTTGTGAACACACGAATTACAACGGACACAATATTGCATACATTATTATACCGAATAAATTGTAGCAGATTTACACTTATGGATAAGACGATCGGATCTTAATTATAGCTGCTCATAGATTTGTACTTTTATGGTCCATATTTAAAAACCTGCAGAGGGCCATCAAGAGCCAAAAGGGACATGGCCTACATCAGCCCCTTTGTTTTTGCAGTAGGTGGGAGTCTCATCGCCCAGACCCTGACCGATCACAACCGCTGACAGCTGAAATGACATTTAACCTTTTAAAAGTCCAGTGAGGAACAGAAGTTGCCACTAAGTCAATAATTTCTAGACCTCCAGGGCAGAACAGTTCCCTGGTGGGCAAACAGAGTCACAGTGGGCCCCCTGATTAGCTGTGCTAGAGAGGAAAAAACGGACTGTAGCACTATCTGGACCTTTGCTACCTTGACACTTCCTTGATGCAGATTATTTAGCTACTAACCATATAGCGAACTAGAACTCTCCTTCAAGGACCAGACACAAATTATAATCCTGACCACTAGAAGTTGGTTGATGCTGCCTATGGTAGGAATATTTTTGAAATTACAGATGATATAGACCCTACTATGGAATAATTCCCATTAAATGACTGTATGGTACAAATTTATAGGCAATAAGTTGTAACGTTACTGTGTAGGGCAGGCATACACAACCTTTTTTTTACAAGGGCCACGTTGTCTATGTATGTCGTACAGTGCCTTGTGAAAGTATTACCCCCTTGGTGTTTTTCCTGTTTTGTAGTATTACAACCTCGAATTAAAATCGATTTTTCAGGGATTTGTACCATTTGACTTACATAACATGCCTATCACGTTGAAGGTGCAAAATATTTCAATGGTAAGTGTTGGGATTGCACAACACATAGCGTTTCCTATGATGGCCAAAATGATACATTTTAGTCTCATCTGACCAGACAACCTTCTTCCATGTGTATAGGGAGTCGGTCATGTGCTGTTTGGAAAACTCAAAATGTGTTTTCTTATGTTTTTCGTTAAGCAATGGCTTTTTTTCTGGCACATTCTTCTATAAAGCCCTACTCTGCATGGCTTATAGTGGTCCTATGGACAGATACTTTCATCTCTGCTGTGAAACTGTGGAGCTCCTTCAGTGTTATCAGTGGTGTCTTTGTTCAATATTTGCGTAATGCCCTCCTTGCCCAGTCTGTGGGTTTTGGTGGGTGGACTTTTCTTATCAGGTTTGTAGTTGTGCCATATTCTTTCCATTTTGTTATAATGGATTTAATGCTGCTCCGTGGGATGTTCAAAGTGTGGGATATATATTTTTTTTAAAACCATAATTTAGTCTCTGACCTGTTTGGAGAACTCCTTGTTGCTTGCTTGGTGGTGTGGCTCAGGGGTCTTTCAGAACAGCTGTATTTATGCGGACAGCATGTGACACTTTGATCACACACAGAGGGACCTTATTCAACTAATTATGTGACTTCTGAAGTTAATGGTGTTGACCAGAACTTATTACGGGAGTAAATACATATGTACTCACAACTTTTTCGTTTTTGTTTCTTTACAAGTTATTTTTAAAAAAAAATACACTGAAACAATTTGGCCAACGTTATCAGGTCTATTTAAAATCTAATTTGATTACAAATTGTAACGCAACAAAGCAGGAAAACTAAATGGGGGTTGAATTTAGTTGGGGGTAAATGTTCGATACTTGTGGGCTTTATTTCCGGAACTTTCACTTATCGGAGAATACAGGTCCCCTGTTCCCTTGTTCGGCACGCTATAGAGTCAAGGTAGTCAAGCGTAAGTAAGGCTATCTCCACCGTAATTTATGGGAGTTACTTCCATAAACTACAATGGTGAGAGCGCATTCATGCTCAGCCAGATTTCCATCTCATCTCTTTCTCTATGAGGAGTGCGATATAGGAAGAAGTCCATAAAATGGGGCTGCCAGAGAGATGGTTGGGATTCACATAGAATGGCAACATGGTCCACAGGTTGTGTACCCCTGGTGTAGCTCAGTGTGTGGGTACCATTCTAGCTTCCCTACATGGTTTTGTAAAATTTAATTACTCCACAAATTCTGGACTCTTATGTGAAATGCCAGATAGCGAGAAACTTCTAGATAAAAAGTTGAGGACTGTTTTTTCGTATTCATTGTGTGTCACACAATGACTTACGGTTAACAGGGGCCACAGATGGTCGTATTTCAAAGGGGTCGACTTGTTTAGAAAACACATTTTTATATACTTTATTAGTAATAGACGGGGTCCTTTGTGCAGGACTTCATCTGTAAGAAACGCTGCATAGAGTTTCTCTCTCTCTGGAGGACCCATAATGTCTGTGTATTGGGAATAGCCTCACTGATTTTATAAGAACTGTGCAATACTTAACTTCCCCAGTGGTGGCACTACATGGGAATTAAACACCTGCTGTCAGGTTCCCTCATAAAGCTAAGGGTCCTAACATGGATACCCCATGTGATCAGCTTATTGTCGGGAGACCCTTCTAACAAAAAAAGACTGTGCAAAGATGACAAAGCCTTTAAAATAGAAGCTTGATACAACTAAAATAATTTAACAACTTTTACCCTTACAAAAAACCCTTTTACCAAACTTTGCCAATTCCATAAAGAGAAAAGTCATTGATGTTGATTGTCAGTACTTTAGACCAGACCTGTACCTACTTGGCCTACATGAAAAGGGGACATTGACCCATGTGGGCTTCACTACAAAAATTCTAGCAATGGCAAGAAAACGATCAAACCACTCAAGAGATATTTTTCAAGGGTGTTGGTGGCGAAGAAGGTTTCTGTTTATCTCTGGAAAAGTTGCACTCAACTAGCGTACAAAGAGTAAAGAGGCTGTTATTCATATTAACTGCATTTTCATTCCTATCGTAACATCGAGAGAGCTAATAGAGGGGTTATTAACATAACAAACGTAAATGTTCTATATAAATAATACTGTTTCAGGCCAGCAAGCGCTCATCTGACAGCATTTAGGCACAGGCTCAACATCTGTTTATGAACACTTTGCCTAATGATATCATCCGATATCATTAAGTGCGGCAGAATACGGCACACGGCAGGTGCAGCTGCGCTCAGAACCCGTCACACAAAATGAAAAGAGCTGCATCCCCATTCCGAAAACCCATCATTAGGACAATTTTCTTCGACAATCCAGCCCTGTGATTTCAATCCGTATATCACCTGTAATTGTAGTTTTTAGCAAGAATCTGATTCCATACATTTATCACCGAATCACGGTGAAGGCCTGAATACTGAGAACACATTTGTGCTACCAGCTGCGGCTGCTTTTTTTAGATGTCGTGTTAACAAATTACTGCTAACAAGGCAGAGCTAGAAAAGCAGCTTTGTTTCTCTTGCTTGTGCGTTGTGTGTAAATGTGCACAATTATGGAGATTAGCCATTGATTGGTTCTCAATAATAATTGATCATTGGTCACTTAACCCTTTTTGAAGCGCTTCATTGGAGGGGAGATGGTGAGATAAATATAGATAAAAAAAACATGTAAAATGTAGATGATTTCACTTATACATCACATCCTATGATAAACAGATCACGGAAAAAGAAAAAAAAGGAAAAATTTCGATGTCTGACTTATTTTGTCCTCCGGCAAACTAAAAAGATCATAGACACAGCCCAGTGGAATTTCCCTCTTCGGACCCAACAGAAACATACATTACATTTTTAAAGACCATGTATCTGATTTCAAAAAGTATTTGAGTCTTTAGTATTCTTATTTGTCCGATTAAATTTTTGAAAAACATTTTTTAAAGATATTTATAAATGTCAAATTATTAGAGTTAAAAATGAAAGGACAGGAAAAAAAATAACATATTCAAGGATCATAAAGAAGATCTTTCGAACCATTTGAAAGGTTTGCTCTTGCACATATGCAACTTCGGAAGTGATTGGAATGTTAATTGTATTCCATGTGGCATTTAAATCGTGTTAATCTGTCGAACTATAATAGGTTTGTAGGTTTCTCCGACGTGCAACCTGTAATCATTGCATTATTAGATTGCCAGAGATGTGTACGGTGGACTACGTGATTGTAAACAAACATGTAATATCACCAATGAATTGAAAAATCGTGTAAACTAGAATTCGTCGGCCTCTTTTTCTTAGCGCTTTTTGAAAGATTATTAAAAATATTTGAAATTAGATTTGAATATACTGTAGAACAAAGTAACTTTGATGTTTTTAAAAGATTTTAGATTACCCAAAAATAATTTATGGTAAAAGTTTAATAAAATTCAAATGTCAAAAAATGTTAAACCAATTCTTAGGACTCATGCACATAGTGTATATTTGAAAATTTATTTGAAAAGTAGCTTTATGTTTTTACTTTTTTCTATAGTCTATAGAAAAAGATGTTTAGATAATAATTTATTTATGTGTGTAGACCCTTCAGAGTCCATGCTCCATAAAATAAAACATATAGAACTCCAGCCTAGTAGGGTCTTAAAATAATCTTATGTGGGGAAACTTTGTGATGGTCCAGAATCACAAAATGATGCAGCCTTTTCCCCATGACAAACAAATATTGCATTTTCTTTTACGTTATGCTCCTTTTTTAAATTTTTGAAAATTGTATTTACATTTTTAAAGTTTTTTGCTAAATTTTGACAAAAAATAATATTTCTGTATTTGTGATCTAAACTACTATACCACCTGCAAAACTATATATGATTATATTTCATAGATCAATAATAACACTGTGCTCAAATGAAAGTTTGTTAAACCTGCCTTAGGCCACTTTAACATGCAGTATTTTGGTCAGTTTTTTGTTCCAGTATTTGTAGGCCGAAACCAGGGGCTACAAATCTTTCCATTATAATTTTTTTCTGTGTATGTTCTACTCCTGGGTTTAGGTTGCAGATACTGATGCATAATACTGACCATAATAAAGCAGTCGAAGGTGGCCTAACCACGAAATCACACAAAGTATTCAATGTCATTTTTGGTTCAATTTGTGATGCAGTTTCTTTTTTCTTTATTTTTTTTTAAGCTAATGTCAGGAGTGGACCAGAGATACGTATAATGGAAGACTTAATTTTGTCCTCTTGTTTGTATAAACTCTTGGTTTGGGCAAAGAAAAAATATATCAAAAACTGCACAAAAAAAATTGCATCAAAAACAGTGTTAATCCAGCCTTAAACTCTACTTTTTTTCCAAGATGCCTAGTAATTAATATTAATAAATAATTTTGTCATTTTTAATTAGTTTAATTAGGCAGCTGGATCCAACAATGAAGTATTTAATATGTTAGTCCACAGCTACTATACACAATCGCTTAAAAAGCAAACAAAGATTTCGATTTATTTCTTCCGTTGACGCTGATCTCGCTAAAAGAACAGCTCATTTAGGCGTTGAAAGGTGGCACAACGTCATAGTCGTCTAACTTCACAGAAAACACAAAACCCTCATACTGGAGGAATTAACATGCTCCAAACAAGTTCAGAACTTCATTTCCCACGGTGCGATAGAGAAAACAGTGATTATCCCTCACAAAGGGATTGTGGGCAGAGAAATGCAGATGAGCACCTTAACTGTGTTACACCCTTTGTCTCTATCCACTCAACAGGGTTCTCTTCTGTACGATGCTTTAAACATAGCTCTTAAAGCCAGTCATCTGCAGATCCACGCCCACAGGATCTATAGACCCTAAAATGACTGTTGTCTTGTGATTATATGGGAATGCAGGTCCTGAACCGGCTTGTGGTTGAACGGGAAAGTAAATAAGAGGAGGTTTCCATAATTATAAGGCAACTCTCTCCTCCGTTACAATGGATCTTCTGTTGTAGGTCTGCGGATTTTGAACGGTGTATTTTTGATGTGTATATATATAGGTCGGCACAACTTTTTGAAGTCACAGAGCAAAAATGTTTTAGCTAACACTTCCAAAACATTGATTTACTTACTGCTCATTCTTATAAAACGCAGATTACAATTGTCGTAGACGGTTAGGCTTCGTTGATCAACTATGATGTGTCTTTGTGTTAATCACCCTTTTTTCAGGTTTGCACTCAAAATATGCGGCTCGGAGGTGTCGGAAGTGAATTAGCATGTCTCTTTAATTAGATTATAAAATGAAAAGTTTAGACATAATAAGGAATAAAATCATGGTACAAAAATAAACTTAGTGATTATGGTTGCCTAACATCTTACGGAGAGTCTAGTATTTTCCAAAAACTCTCCAGCCCAAACTTTACAGTTTATCAAATTACAAAACAAAGAGATCCTTCTGTGTTTGTGTTGAGATCCTTAAAAAATAATTTTCACAGTCTCCCAGAGGTGTAACATGAAGCTCCTGGGCCCCAATGCAAAATCTGTAAAATGCCACCCCCACACCTACTATGTGTCATTTATCATACTGGTGCCTTCTTATTTGGTAGAGGGGCCTTTGGGCCCCCTCAGGCACCAAGGCCGGGGCCACTGCTACCTCTGGACCAATGAGCAAAACAACTGTAAAACTCCCTTTAAATGACATGACCTGTGGATGACTTGCATGGAGTCTCAAATATATATATATATATATATATATATATATATATATATATATATATATATATATATATATATGTGTGTGTGTGTTGAGATATTGTGCCATTTACAAGTTCAGGGAAAGGTTCTAAAATGTTCATTCAATTCTAAAAGGAGAAATTTTAATCTAAAAACCTTTTCATCGCTGGTTGACACTAGAAAAAAGATGTATACAGATTTATCCAGCATATTTTCCCTTTTTCATGTTGCTCCTAGCGGCCGCAGAATTCACTTTATGGGGCGTAACAAGGTAAAGGTCGTGCTGTGCCCCCTCCCATTTAGAGTACCCCCCGAACAGTGAAATAAAAAATAAAATGAATACTCAACTCTCCACTCCTCTTCTCCCCGCTGGGTTTCCTTAGGAGTATGTGATGCAGCACGGATCACAATGAAGTGCTGCATAGCATATAAGGCCCTGACACTGCCCAGTGTCAGGACCTTGTATAAGCCGCACTGAAATGCTGAGGGAGCCTCAGGGGGGAAGAGGAGTGGAGAGGTGAGTATGTGCGTTTTTTAAATTTTAATTTTGCTGAAGTGGGGGAAATAGATAGCGCATGTCCTGGCCGAAAGATACAACATATATATTTAGAGGCGATCGCCCATGTGTCACAGTTTGTTCCAGCTTTTCATTCTACTGGCGTATGAAATGCCCCCATAGACTGAAAGTTTTGATCCTTCATACTCAGTCCATTAGTGTTATGTGTAGTCAGCTATGGCTTCATCAAACATTGCAAAAGATGGTCCTCATCAACTGTTACTTGGGGTCATTTTTAACAATGTTACTACATTTTCAGCATCTATTAGATAATTACCAAATATTAAGACAATTTTTATGTATTCTACATGCTCCTGCCTTGATAAACGGTTCCTATAAACTTGTGAAGTTAATTTTGAACTGTAATCACCATTCCTTCTCTTCTTTTTCCAAAAATAAAGGATACTTCAGTGTCTTAAATGTCAAGCAAAATGTACCAAATTTATTATACCGCGTGCACCATTGAGATAAATCTGGTGCAGTTTCAGTCTTCGTGGTTTAGTTCTATTCTGTCTAATTTAAGGACACAATTAATAAATCTCCCCCATTGTGTTTAACATCACCACTAGATTTTCCCATTTGGACCCTTGAAATTCCAGGCTTTTGGGTGAAATTGACTTTAGAACTTATTGTAAGAAATTTGTGAAACATTTTATTATAGAGAAACATAGAAGTTTTGAAAGAAAGACCATCTGGGAGGTATTATCTTAGGTCCTATCATTATCTTGCAATCTTGATCCAGATGAAGACAAAACAAGGTAAAGCTTCATTCACATCTGCGTCAGGGCTCCGTTCCGACGTTCAGTTGAAGCTTCCCGTCGGAATGAGCCCTGACTGACACAAACAGAAACCATAGGTTTCCATTTCCATCACTATTGATTTTCATGGTGATGGATCCGGTGCCGATCATTTCTGTTTGTCTCAGTTGTGTAAGGGTTCCGTTGTTTTGGCGGAATGAATAGCATAGTCGACTACAGTACTGATTCTGTCAAAACTACAGAACCCTTGCACAACTGAGACAAACGGAAACGATCGGCACTGGATCCGTCACCATTGAAATCAATAGTGATGGAAATGGAAAACTATGGTTTCCGTTTGGGCCAGTCAGGGCTCCGTTTCGATGGAAAGCTCCGACTGTACGTCAGAACGAAGCCCTGACGTAGATGTGAGCGAAGCCTTAGGCCGGATTCACACGAGCGTGTTCGGTCCGTATGTCGGCCGCATTTCCCAGACTGAACACAATGCAAGGAGCCGGACTCTTCACATCATAGTTATCTAGGACACTAGGAGTCCCTGCCTCCCCACAGAACTACTGTCCCTTACTGAAAACATGATTACATTACGGGACAGTTTTCCCGCAGCGAGGCAGGGACTCCTAGCGTCATAGATAACTATGACGCTAGGAGCATGGCTCCCTGCAGTGTTTTCGGTCTGGAAAATGCAGTCGACATACGGACCGTTTATCACGGACCAAACACGCTTGCGTGTTGCAGGCTTTATTCGTAAAGAACAAATCCTTTCTGACATTTAGGACATATGCCTGGATAAATGACCAATCTTAAACAATCTACTACAAGTGCCCCGTCATATTATGTACTTCCAATAAGACACATAGGGCCCTTTTAAAACCATCCGGTGGCAGTGAGTTCTATAGTTTTACTGCTCTTACAAAAAAAAAAAAGAAGAAAACTTTTTATGCTGATGGTGAAACTTTCCTTCCTCTAGATGTAATTCATTTATGGTATAATTTTTTAAGACCTTTTATTCATATTATGTAAGATGAAAATATCCACACTGCCTTTGATTGATGCAAGTGGCAATAAAGGGGTTGCCTGGTTTAGAAAACCCATTTTTAAATACCTTACTAGGAATCTCTGAATGAATAGATAGCGGTCTTCATTGAAGATTTAGGATCTTCATCTATTAGCCAAAGCAGTGTCTAAAGGCCTTTTTACACTGGCCAATTATTGGGCAAATGAGCATTCAAAGAACGCTTGTTACCGATAATTGCCCTGTGTTCAACAGGTCAGCGATCAGCAGATGAACGAGCAAATGCTCGTTCATCACCTGATCGTATCGTTTTAAAAGTGCAAAATATTATCGTTGGCGGCAGCGCATCTATTTGTGTAAACAGGGAGACGCACTGCCGACACAATACAAATGTATGGGGGCCAGCAATCGTAGCAACGAGCGCTCATCCCCACACTAGCTCCATGTGAAAGGAGCAAACGTATGCAGATCAACGAGCTGTCTCGTTGATCGGTGCTCGTTGCACCAGCCGAAATTGGCTGGTGTTAAAGTACCTTTACTCTGGAGGACCTGACATGTTCATGCATTACACAGGCAGTCTATTAAGTCCTATGAGAGCTGTGTAATGCTCCTTTTCTCCTGTGGTGGCACTGCAGGGAAATTGAAAGCTTGCTGCCTGGGCACTCTTATTACAGCTGGTTGCTTGTCCACTCAGCAGGACACCTAGGGATGAGCTGATCGTCAGACACCTTGAAACAGAAGTGGGCAACCCCTTTAACAATCATTAATGAAGTAAAATATATTGCTACATGTTATATTTTATGATGTGGCTCTCAAATAACCTCCCAACAATGAAACAGTTAAGGTGAATAGGCTACATCTGTTAATGCAGAATATTCATTGTTTTTTCACTGTGCAGTTGCTTTAATGATTTCTCACATCTTCAATTGAGCTTTAATGAAAATGCATTTATTTACAGGTAATACAACAACAGTCATTAGAAGAAAAAAAATCTTCTCTATGGAGAAATTAGTTCACTGATCAAAGGAGGAGTTTGAATTAAAGTAAAACAGGGAAATTATTTTCCTAATTCCAAAGAGGAAATAAAAAAATTAAAAAATTGAGCACAAAGTCTTTATTTTTGCCCTTTTTCTTACTAAAGAGGGAGCACAAGGAGCTCCTAAAGTGCGTAACATCTTAACAGAGGAAATTTCAAGTTGCCGATTGCTTAACGTTGTCACCTTAAAACAAACTATGACACATTTTCTTCCTCACACATTTGAAACCCAACTTATCAACCTTAACAAGTGCTCTTATCAAGAGAATGTTGTTGCCTTTGTTCTCCTACTTTCACAAGTAAATTACACTTTTTAGGATTTATCAAGACAAGAGACAAATTTTGAAGAGCCGACCAAACTCTCCATGGAAAACAGTCTCATTACTTCCTAGCCCCAGGCACTATTTATCACTACATGTTATCTGTCTTTTTTTCCTCTTTGTTCCTTATACAGTATATCAGTATTTACGCAATTATATTTCTGTAGCCGATGTTTAACCATCTTTACCCAATACAATTTATATTTTTTTCTTTCAAGTTCTGATCACATTCTGAACAATAAAAATGCTGTTACGGTTTTCTTTTGCCCCCATTTTCCCCATAATAACAATAATCAGTTACCTTAATCATCATACAGTGTAATATATATTTTCCAGTTGGAACGCTTCTAAAACTGTATTGTGAAAAAGTTGGTGAAAACCCAGTTTATCTAATCTATCTATCTATCTATCTATCTATCTATCTATCTATCTATCTATCTATCTATCTATCTATCTATCTATCTATCTATCTATCTATCTATCTATCTATCTCATATCTATCTATCTCATATCTATCTATCTATCTATCTATCTATCTATCTATCTATCTATCTATCTATCTATCTATCTATCTATCTATCTATCTATCTATCTATCTATCTATCTATCTATCTCTCTCTCTCTCTCTCTCTCTCTCTCTCTCTCTATCTATCTGTCTGTCTGTCTGTCTGTCTGTCTATATGTCTGTCTATCTATCTCTCCATCTCTCCATCTAATATCTATCTATAAAAATAGAATCCAGCAGCTCAGGCTTAAATGATATGGGGTGCAAGCCTTAGGGTATGTTCACACGGAGTGTTTTTAGCCGTTTATCGGGCCATAAACGGCCCAAAAAAATGGCTGAAAAATCGGAAGCAGAATGCCTCCAAACATCTGCCCATTTTTTTCAATGGGAAAAACGGCGTTCTGTACGGAGTTTTTCAAAATGGCCGCGTAAAAAAACGGCCAAGAAAAATAAGTGCATGTCACTTCTGTGGACGCTTTTGGAGCCGTTTTTCATTGACTATATAGAAAAACAGCTCCAAAAATGGCCATCAAAAATGCAACGAAAATCGCGACTTTGATTAAAAACCGGCTGAAAATCAGGAGCTGTTTTCACTTGAAAATAGCTCCGTATTTGCAGCCGTTTTTTATTTTGTTTGTGCACATACCCTTAGGAAACGGACCACTGAACCTTCCTCAAGCCTTGGAGGATTGAGGAAGGCTCAGGTTGTGTGAGCCAAAACGTTCTCACTTTTTGGGTCAATAAAGCACCCTCTTTCACCATAACCCTTTGTGAGTGCTGCTTATTTACTGCTTTTTATCGATCATCTATGTCATATATATCAATCCCACCATCTCATATCGATCTATGTCATATGTATCTAATTGTCTGTCTAATATCTATCTCTATATCCATCTCATATCTATCTAATTATCTATCGATCTATCTATCTAACTTAGGCCCCATGCACACGAACGTGCTTTTGCGTCCGCAATTCGCCCGAAAATAAACGGGAGAATTGCGGCCCCATTCATTCCTATGGGGCCATTCACATGACCGTGGTTTTCACGTTCCGTGCATGGCCCCGGAGCCTGGACCACAGAAAGAACGGGCAAGCCTCATTGAAAATAATGGCCGTGGCCATCTGCACAGCCCGCGATTTGCGGGCGGCTGACACTCCGTGGCCGGCCGACGCCCGGAAATCACGGCTGTGCACATGGCTACGGTCGCGTGCATGAGGCCTAAAAGGGGTTTGCTCATCACTTAAAATCACTGAAGCTGTGATGTGTTGTTCAAAGTTAAATCATGGCCAGCAATTGACAGTGCTCAACCCTTTCCATCCATCTCATGGCCTCCACCTGCTATGTGCCCATTATCAGACCCCAGGGCGGGAATAGATTACATAGATAGATAGATAGATAGATAGATAGATAGATAGATAGATAGATAGATAGATAGATAGATAGATAGATAGATAGATAGATAGATAGATAGATAGATAGATAGATAGATAGATAGATAGATAGATAGATAGATAGATAGATTGATGGATAGATAGATATATGGATAGATTGATAGATTAGATAGATAGATAGATAGATAGATAGATAGATAGATAGATAGATAGATAGATAGATAGATAGATAGATAGATAGATAGATAGATAGATAGATAGATAATGGATAGATAGATAGATAGATAGATAGATAGATAGATAGATAGATAGATAGATAGATAGATAGATAGATAGATAGATAGATAGATAGATAATGGATAGATAGATAACGGATAGATAGATAGATAGATAGATAGATAGATAGATAGATAGATAGATAGATAATGGATAGATAGATAACGGATAGATAGATAGATAGATAGATAGATAGATAGATAGATAGATAGATGGATGGATAGATAGATAGATAGATAGATAGATAGATAGATAGATAGATAGATAGATAGATAGATAGATAGATAGATAGATAGATAGATAGATAGATAGATAGATAGATGATAGATAGATAGATAGATAGATAGGATAGATAGCAGAGATCTATCTAATCATTTCTATCGAATGTAACTATGCACACAAAGACTTAAATTGTAACATAAAAAGTAAAATACATGGCCGAATGCTAAGTTTCTATATAATATCATGATACAAGTCTTTTCAAGCAAATATGTACTTAAAGTATGTTCTCGGCGCAGCTGTAAAGGAATAATGCTAATGTTACTTACAATAACACTGATTAAGACAAAAGTCCCTGTTGGAATTGCTAAACAGCCAGGAATTAGTTGCATATTTTCTATTGCGATCAAGCTGTAGAACATACAAATAAGGTAATAATACTAAAACAGAGACTTTTGTGCTATTTAATAACATGAATGCAAAAACGCATTAATTAAAACAAAAAGGAAAAAAAAAATACAATTATAGCCAAAGACAAATTTCTAATAATATATAAAAAAAAAAAACCCTCAAGAGCTAATCACACTTAAACCTTTTTCCCCCCTCTTTCTGTCCTGCTCGGTTATTTGCAAAGAGCACATAAGATGTTGTAATTTTAGGGGGGGAACAGCTTTCTTATTTAATTATACAGAACGCATCTGATGAAGTTGCCAGAATAGAAGCAAAGTGTTCATCTTCCTATGCACCTGCAGAGAAGATATAAGGGTTGGGGGCTTAAATGTCTACCCTGGGTTTTAAGAACTAAATGATAGTGAGGCTGCCTGGAAGAAATCCAGCTCCTACCATCCACACTGTGCACTTGAACGAAAAATTAGTAGTTACACCACTGGACTAATGATGTTTGACATTTTATTTTATCGTATACGGCATAAGTCTTACCAAGAAACTATTGTAGCTGGAATAAAATACAGAACTCGGAAGAAATGGCGATGAACAGAAAGTATATATACCCATAGCCTCAGTATATAGAAGTAAGTATATATACCCATAATACAGTGGGAAAAAGTAATGTATAAGGAAATAAATATGATATATTAAATGATTAAATGTATAATTATAATAAACATAATATATAAAAAAATTATAATACAAATATATTAATAAAAGTATAATGATAATAATAAACAACATATAAAAAAATTATAATACAAATATAATAATAAAGTATAATGATAATAATAAAAATAAAGAAGAAGTTGTGTCAACAAGACACCACTGATACATCTGAAAAATATAAAGTTAGGAATAGTATTAGAATGTCTTTATATGTGCCAGTTTCCTGGCATTTTTTCCTGGATGATTTGTGCACAATCCCAGCATAAAAATGCCATAAAACCGGCACACGTAAATACAGTACACCCCAAACTTAGCAGGTATTTTTGGGTGGAAAAAATGGCAACCCCATAAGTGGCGGTCATGACTGTAGTGTTGTATGGCTCTGCAGTCAACTCTGACAAGCGATTGACTTAAAATGCAATATCAGATCAAGAAGACAACCTTGTTAGAGGGTAGTAATATGTCGATTCTGCTATACTAAAAACAGGTATGTTCCACCTATAAAAGAACGTGGTTTATCCAACAAAAAAAAGATACACCTTAAAGAGGCTCTGTCACCAGATTTTGCAACCCCTATCTGCTATTGCAGCAGATAGGCGCTGCAATGTAGATTACAGTAACGTTTTTATTTTAAAAAAACGAGCATTTTTGGCCAAGTTATGACCATTTTTGTAATTATGCAAATGAGGCTTGCAAAAGTCCAAGTGGGTGTGTTTAAAAGTAAAAGTCCAAGTGGGTGTGTATTAGGTGCGTACATCGGGGCGTTTTTAATACTTTTACTAGCTGGGCGCTGTGAAGAGAAGTAACATCCTCTTCTCTTCACAACGCCCAGCTTCTGACAGTGCAGATCTGTGACGTCACTCACAGGTCCTGCATCGTGACGGCCACATCGGCAGCAGAGGCTACAGTTGATTCTGCAGCAGCATCAGCGTTTGCAGGTAAGATCGACTTACCTGCAAACGCTGATGCTGCTGCAGAATCAACTGTAGCCTCTGGTGCCGATGTGGCCGTCACGATGCAGGACCTGTGAGTGACGTCACAGATCTGCACTGTCACAAGCTGGGCGTTCTGAAGAGAAGAGGATGTTACTTCTCATCAGAGCGCCCAGCTAGTAAAAGTATTAAACACGCCCCGATGTACGCACCTAATACACGCCCACTTGGACTTTTACTTTTAAACACACCCACTTGGACTTTTGCAAGCCTCATTTGTATAACTACAAAAATGGTCATAACTTGGCCAAAAATGCTCGTTTTTTTAAAATAAAAACGTTACTGTAATCTACATTGCAGCGCCTATCTGCTGCAATAGCAGATAGGGGTTGCAAAATCTGGTGACAGAGCCTCTTTAAGCTCCGCACACTGTTCATTCCATGCCCTTCTTCCCCCTTTTACATTCCTTAACATTGCCCACCTGTGATACTCACACTACTGCCCGGGGACTATAGTCACCAAAATGTGCTGCCCACTATAAAACTTCAAATTGGTTCAGGAGTATATTGGGGGTGTACGATATCTCCTAATGAAACCAATGAAGAACAAATCTTTTTGCACAACCTATTGAGCCAGTAGCTTTAGGAATATACTGTGCACTGTTAAAGCTTTCAGATGACTGGACTGACTGTCCTACTATCTTAGAGAGGTTATGTAAACGGGGGGTCTGAGGTTTCCAGAAACAGCGCCACTTATGTCCATAGGCTGTGCCTAGTATAGTAGCACATCCCCATTCACTAAAAAGGGTCTATGCTGTAATACCAGGCACTGGCTGAGGACAAAATTGATACGGTTTCTGGAAATATATATATATATATATATATATATAAAGATCTCTGCTTTTCTAATCTTAATAGCCCATTTAAGTTTTAAGAAATTCTACTAAAATATAGCCCGTAAAATTGCACTAAGCGAAGCAATGGATATGATTTTGTAGGAGTCATACAGTGAAGGAAATAAGTATTTGATCCCTTGCTGATTTTGTAAGTTTGCCCACTGTCAAAGACATGAACAGTCTAGAATTTTTAGGCTAGGTTAATTTTACCAGTGAGAGATAGATTATATTTAAAAAAAAACAGAAAATCACATAGTCAAAATTATATATATTTATTTGCATTGTGCACAGAGAAATAAGTATTTGATCCCCTACCAACCATTAAGAGTTCAGCCTCCTCCAGACAAGTTACACGCTCCAAATCAACTTGGTGCCTACATTAAAGACAGCTCTTACATGGTCACCTGTATAAAAGACTCCTGTCCACAGACTCAATTAATCAGTCTGACTCTAACCTCTACAACATGGGCAAGACCAAAGAGCTTTCTAAGGATGTCAGGGACAAGATCATAGACCTGCACAAGGCTGGAATGGGCTACAAACCCATAAGTAAGACGCTGGGTGAGAAGGAGACAACTGTTGGTGCAATAGTAAGAAAATGGAAGACATACAAAATGACTGTCAATCGTCATCGATCTGGGGCTCTATGCAAAATCTCACCTCGTGGGGTATCCTTGATCCTGAGGAAGGTGAGAGCTCAGCCGAAAACTACACGGGGGAACTTGTTAATGATCTCAAGGCAGCTGGGACCACAGTCACCAAGAAAACCATTGGTAACACATTACGCCGTAATGGATTAAAATCCTGCAGGTCCCCCTGCTCAAGAAGGCACATGTACAGGCCCGTCTGAAGTTTGCAAATGAACATCTGGATGATTCTGAGAGTGATTGGGAGACGGTGCTGTGGTCAGATGAGACTAAAATTGAGCTCTTTGGCATTAACTCAACTCGCCATGTTTGGAGGAAGAGAAATGCTGCCTATGACCCAAAGAACACCGTCCCCACTGTCAAGCATGGAGGTGGAAACATTATGTTTTGGGGGTGTTTCTCTGCTAAGGGCACAGGACTACTTCACCGCATCAATGGGAGAATGGATGGAGCCATGTACCGTCAAATCCTGAGTGACAACCTCCTTCCCTCCACCAGGACATTAAAAATGGCTCGTGGCTGGGTCTTCCAGCACGACAATGACCTGAAACATACAGCCAAGGCAACAAAGGAGTTGCTCAAAAAGAAGCACATTAAGGTCATGGAGTGGCCTAGCCAGTCTCCAGACCTTAATCCCATCGAAAACTTATGGAGGGAGCTGAAGATCCGAGTTGCCAAGCGACAGCCTCGAAATCTTAATGATTTACAGATGATCTGCAAAGAGGAGTGGGCCAAAATTCCATCTAACATGTGTGCAAACCTCATCATCAACTACAAAAAATGTCTGACTGCTGTGCTTGCCAACAAGGGTTTTTCCACCAAGTATTAAGTCTTGTTTGCCAAAGGGATCAAATACTTATTTCTCTGTGCACAATGCAAATAAATATATATAATTTTGACAATGTGATTTTCTGTTTTTTTTTAAATATAATCTATCTCTCACTGGTAAAATTAACCTAGCTTAAAAATTCTAGACTGTTCATGTCTTTGATAGTGGGCAAACCTACAAAATCAGCAAGGGATCAAATACTTATTTCCTTCACTGTATATGAAGATCGGTGTATAGTCCATACTACTGGACCTGTTGAGAAATGGCAGCTTTCTCTATATGTTTCAAAGGGCAAAAGTGTTGAAGTATGTTTAGTAAATGTTGCATTAAGTCCACGTCGAAGAAGTTGCAAGGGGCCTATAGTACATACATATTGCATTCAAACTACAGGGTGGGACATTTATATGGATACACCTAAATAAAATGGGAATGGTTGGTGATATTAACTTCCTGTTTGTGGCACATTAGTATATGGGAGGGGGGAAACTTTTCAAGCTGGGTGTTGACCATGGTGGCCATTTTGAAGTCGGACATTTTGTATCCAACTTTAGTTTTTTCAATGGGAAGAGGGTCATATGACACATCAAACTTATCGAGAATTTCACAAGAAAAACAATGGTGTGCTTGGTTTTAACATTATTTTATTCTTTCATGAGTTATTTATGTCATTATGGGTGTCAGGTCCGAGCATTCCTAGATGAACAGTTTCCTGGAAAGTGAATTGGTCATCGTGGGCCAGTTGAATGGCCCCCTAGGTCTCCCGATCTGACCCCCTTAGACTTTTATCTTTGGGGTCATCTGAAGGCAATTGTCTATGCTGTGAAGATACGAGATGTGCAGCAACTGAAACTACGGATACTGGAAGCCTGTGATAGCATTTCTTCTGCGGTGTTGCAATCAGTGTGTGAAGATTGACAATCCAACACAATGGGCAGCACTTTGAACACATTTTATAAGTGGTCAGAAACGTGTAAATAACTCATGAAAGAAAAAAGTAACGTTAAAACCAAATTTCCACTGTGTATGTGTGTCTGAGATACGGAAATTCAATTGCAAGCCCCTTTGAGGACAGGGAATGATGTGAGTGATGACAATCTCTGTATAGTGATGTGGAATATATAAGCAATAGAAAATAAATAAATAAATACTCATTGAACCATAATCTAGAAGACTCACAGGCTAACTAGCGGAATTCTGTCTTCCACCAGCACAAAATATATATGACAATATGGAAAAGTCTATGATGCTAATATGCCAGAACACTTCCTAGGTTTAGCAAGTTTATCACCGGTAAAAAAAACAAAAACTTAAATATTCCTTACATTTAAATAAAAGGATTTTTTAAGATCATTTGAAAATTTTTATCAAATATTTCATATGCATATATATATATATATTGTATTTCTTTTCATGGTTAAATCATTACCTAAATATCACAAATTAGGACTGTTGTCAAATAACCTAACAATAGTATAGGTTGATTTTTTTTTCTTTACATTTTGTTTAGAAGTTTGGCTTATTATAAAAAAAAAAAATTCTATTTTTAATAAAAATAAATAAATGTTAAATTAAAGTAAAACAAAACAATTGAATAGAAAGCATAACTGAAATAATGATATGTTCTGCTATTAAATTTTTTGTGCTGTGTTGACACATGTGACCTGGAGCCTCATTGTATTGAATTGTTGCAATTTGGACCATTTTATAAAATCATTTCTCCAAAAAGTACTAAAGTCATGAATACAAATAAAACCATTTCCAAACTATAACCGAGGCAGGGAATTCATCAAATTGTCAGATGGACTATGTTTATCAGTTTTGAAGCCCAAAATCTGACAGTTCCTATTTACGATAAGTGCGATTCTACTCTAATTGTTACCAAAGATATAAATACAAAGATAATTCCCTGTTTCTTCAAGATGATTTTGAAACGGAAGATGAGAATGTCCATTCTGGGCAATAAATGACTGTGAGAAGTCAGACAGCATTAATTTAAGAGCATCTTAAACATAACATACTTGTATCAGGACATTGTATGTATGAGTGGACATAAGAATATAGTAATATCATTTCTAAATAATATAATGTTCAACAATATATTATTAGTGCAAATGACACATGTAAATAGCCTGTGAATTAAGTGCCATTGTATTGTATATGATTTTAAAGGAGTTTTCCAGGAATATACATTGGTGGACCCTCCATGATTAGCAAAATGAAGGGCCATGATTGCCCATGGAGTGCCATGGCCCCTTCATGGTCTATTCAAGCACAGTGGTTCATTGGTACTTTTGGCTGTGCCTGGTACCGCAGCTCTGCTCCGTTCACATGGCCCCTACATAAATAGTTGGGGTCCCAGCAAGTTTGGCAACCATACAGTCTGTAAAATTTAGGGACTTTTTCCCAGTGTTCATAATAAAAAAAATAAGGAATAAGGAGATTGTGCAGGTTATTATTTTCCCATTATTTTTATTTCACTGTTCACATACAATGCGTCTAGTGTGTTTTATTGTGTGTTATATTAGTACATGCTTTATTTTATTTTTTCGTAAAAAAAATGTGGCTGCTTTAATATTATATGAATATAATTAGTAATATTGGTCTAAATTGTCCAGAAAAAAATTAATAAAAAAATAATACGGAAATTGGCAGGTAGGAGATGCCCACTGATCCCACATTGATGGCCTCTCCGAAGGAAAAGTCTTCAATGTATATTTCCAGGAGACTCCGTTAAATTGTGACTTTATAAATAGATTTAAAAAAACGTTACACAACATTCAGGCAAAAATATTATCTAATAACAGTAACACACAGTCAATAAAAGTGTAGTGCATGTAAAGTGAGGAAACCTAAGACACTGTTTTCCCATTTCATTTTGTTTGTTCATTGAAAGGTTTTAATTTTAAAGGAAATGCTGATGAGGTGGCCTCACAGGGCAAAAAAAAAAACAAAAAATTCATGGTTGAAGAGCACTGGTTTAAAGTATAATATTGGACCCATCTTCATTGTTGACATAGATAGTGGAATGACAAGGCAATAACCTGTCAAAATCTGTCTATGAGTTTCTGTAATTACAAACAACCTTATTCGGGGTCCCAAAACAATATACTAAGATCTAAAAAAAATAAAAAAATAAAAAATACAAAAATAAATAATTAAAATAATTTTAATGCTATCATATTATTCTATTAACTGGTTGCTCAAATAGCTTGAAATTCTGCTGATAAGGAAAATTACAAAATTCCTCTATACTTAACTTTGATTTGGGATCCCTAGATGGTCCAGCTCTTTAACCCCTTGGTGCCACAACCAATTTAAATATTTTAATTTAAAATTTTTCCTACCCACATTTCAAATGCCATTGCTTTTTATTTTTACTTCGACAAAGCTGCATGAGGGCTTCTATTTTGCGGGAGGAGTTTCAGTATTTGATATCACCATTTAAAGTACCATATAATGTACTGGGAAATTGAAAAAAAAATAATATTTCCTGGGTATATTGAAAAACATAAAACGGATTAATCCATTGCTTTTTGGACTTCATTATTACATTGTTTATTGTGGGTCCAATGATTACGGTGATACCAAATTTTTAGATTTTTTTTTATGATGCACTACTTTGAAGAAAAAACGATTTTGCAAAAAAATATATGCGTCGCCACAGTCGGAGATCTATAACCTTTAGTTTTTCTGTTGATGGAGGGACAGGAGGGGTTCTGTTTTGCAGAGCGAGAGGTCTTTATTGGTACCTTTTAGGGTATGTGCACACACACTAATTACGTCCGTAATTGACGGACGTATTTCGGCCGCAAGTCCCGGACCGAACACAGTGCAGGGAGCCGGGCTCCTAGCATCATACTTATGTACGACGCTAGGAGTCCCTGCCTCGCTGCAGGACAACTGTCCCGTACTGTAATCATGTTTTCAGTATGGGACAGTTGTCCTGCAGTGAGGCAGGGACTTCTAGCATCGTACATAAGTATGATGCTAGGAGCCCGGCTCCCTGCACTGTGTTCGGTCCGGGACTTGCGGCCGAAATACGTCCGTCACTTACGGACGTAATTAGTGTGTGTGCACATACCCTTAGGGGTACATATGACTTTTTGATCACTTTTTATTCTATTTCTCTTTGGCAAGTGAGGAGACCCAAAACATAAATTCTGGCTATGTAAATTTATTTTTCCTACTGCATTCATCTAGCCAGTTAATCAATGTGATAATAAAATATTTCTGACTTTTTACAAATGATTCAATACCACTTAAGTTTATTTTAATTTTTTTACATTACTTTATTGAAAATTTGTTTTTTTACTTTTAATATCGCATTATTGAAATCTTTATTTAACAGTTTTTTTTTTACTGTTTTTTTTAGTCTCCCTAGCGGACTTAAACTAGCGATCATTTGATTACTGGTACATGCATTGCAGGGTATTGTGCTATTTAACAGCTCCTTAATAAGGGCAGAAATATGGCAGACCTGGGGACCTTCATTAGTCCCCCAGACTGCCATACCAAATATTGGCACCCTGCGATCCTGTCGCGGAAGGACCGATGGGCTGACGGATTGGGCTGCCCCCGCTTTCTAACAGTTGCTATTGACTGCGGCATCTATTTTGTTGAATGGCCGGGATCGGGGTTATCTCCGATCCCGGTCCTTGCAGTGAGGTGTCGTCTTTAATATACAGCCAACACCTTCTGAGTATTGAGCAGGCTCAGCCCGTGAGCCTGCTCCATACGCCCCCTTGGCCACTGTGACGTACAATTGTGTCACATGCCACAAAGAAGTTCATCTGCATGCCTCTTTTTGGAATACAGGGAAACCTCTATGAAAGACCACCCCTGATCCAGACCAAATTTCTGTAGCAGAATTTAAATTCTCTTATATCCTGTGTATATTAACCATATTCTTTGAGAGGAGCACCCCCCTGAAAGACATTTTTTTCCCTGCAATTTTGACTTTTTAGAAAAGACTCTGGGAATAGAGGAATAAGGCCCTGTTCACACAGAGTTTTTTTGACGAGTTTTTTTGATCGCGGAAACCGATGAAGAGGTAATATGAGATAGAAAAATAATTAGATATTTTATAGAAACAGCGCCACTCTTGTTGATGGTAGTGCTTGGTATTACAGTTTAACCCCATTTAAGCTTTTGGGAAATAAGTAGACCTTCCTTTTCTCCTCTGAATTCTTTAACTCATAAATTAAAAATGATGAGGTCACAATTTACCTTTTATATACATTTTTTGTTCTACCTGAATTATTATTACATTATCATTTGAATATTTATTATTGTGTTTTTTTTACTTTTTTTTGGTATTACTTTTTTATTCCCAATAAAAATAATTCTAAACCTTTGGAATGAGATAAACAATAAATAAACCTTTGTACAATAGCTAAAGAATTTCACTGACATAGAAGGTTAAATTGCGGTGATTTAACAACGGCAAACACGTTTCGTACCAGTTTGGTATTACTAATTTGTTAACTCTGACAATTTCACACAGAAAACGTTCTGCTGGAAAGTAAAATTCTCATGTAATAATTAGCTGTGGAATATTACCCCAAACAGGTGTCTGTAGCCTGACAAAGTCAGAACAGGTGATTTGGAATTAGTGTACTAAAAGAACTGTGAATTAGCGAAGCAAAAACGTGTTAATTTCTTCTTCCATCTGTTAATATAAATTCGCTGCCAAATATTTTACTTTGTAGAGCTGTGCTGAGATTGGCAAGAACATAAACTATTAAAAAAAAAAGTTTAACGTTCGGAAATCAGGGCATACATTGGGAAAAAAAAAGGAAGAAAGTTTTGTCTCTGGATTCCCAAGAGTAGGCAATAAAAGGGGGGATGTAAATACCAACTAATGTAGAGAATCACTATCATTACAGATATAGGAAACTTTATATTATACTGCACGTGAATTGCAGTTGTCCCTGCATGGGTAGATACCAAGTTAAAAGAGAAACTATCCCTACCCTATAAAATGACCACATCCATGTGATCCCTTTAATTGAATTATATTGAGTGTAATTGTATCCAATAAACAGCCCCTTAAAGCGATGGGTCTAAAAAGAAAGTACTTCCTGGTTCTACTGAATGACATAGTATATCACATGATCCCTCTCAGCCAGTCAGCAGCTCTTAAAAGGATAATGTGACATATTTTCACCTTGTAGAGTCACTTTTTAGATCGTATCTGTTTGTCAAATATCCATGACTAGAAATCTTTCAACCTGCAATTATGTCTAGTTTCACAAGCATGGCCAAACTGAACATGTGCATCAGAAAACAGGTTAGGTTCTGGCGTCCAAGTGGTGCACCAGTCTCTCCCCAGTGCAGAATGCTCTATATTCATTAACAGGGCTGATTGGAATGTTTGCAAAAAACTCCATAAAGGAGTTCAACATAGTCTATGTACATGGGATTCATAAAAATGGAGCTTTAACCCAACACCATATGGTTTAACCTTTTTACACTTGAGAAAACTGGTGTGAATATATTGATAACTCTACCCCATGGTATTTAATGTCTAAGGTCAACCTTAGTCTTCCAAGTATTAGCACTCCTGAGGCTCTTGCCCTGACAAGGGGTTTATGTGCACTTGTCTTCATTTTAGATCCCCTACTCAGGCCTTACAGTCTCCCAATGAATTATTTTTTCCATACTTTTTATTTATTGACCTACTGTATAAGAACTTATAGCCACTTTCCGACTGGGTGTTCCTTGGGACCACCAAAGGAGAGGATTCTGAGGATTCACCTTCCACCTATACAGAACATGCGCTCATCCCCTAAATATCACATTCTAATCTTTGTTTATTGGTTATTTGTGATTCAACCCAAAATAAATAGACCCTTGTGACAAGTAACTGGCGCCAATGTCACCTTAAAATGGGGTTATTTTCTGATGGATCATTGGTGCCCATAATTGTGTCAGAGCCTGGGCCGATGGAGAATCCACTGATACTCTGGTGGACCAGTGGGACCCTGCCTATAGACCAATGTCTATTTTTTATATATCTGTTGGGCTCCTTTGCGGTGTACATTGTTTTGATGGGAAAAATAGCTCCGCATGCTGCAATATTCTTCCCGTCAGATATGATGGAATTGCTGACGAAGGCTCCAAACGAAGTCTCTGATGGTAGTGTGAACAGAGCCTAAAAGACACATACTCAACAGCTTCAAGATGACAATGTAAGGACAGAAAGACTTAACAAAATGTACAGGGCGGACGTCAACAGATGTCTTCTGATGTGTTGGTGGATGAATAAGCATCACTTTCCTACAGGCAGATGGCTTCCATAACTCTACTATATTAGTCAGTAAGAGTTGGAGAAATATTAATAAAATCAACAGGAAAAGAAAAAAACGTATGTGTTTAAATTAAACATATGTCACATACTTTCCACATAACGTGTACTTATTGTTCATATGTGATTTGAGACCTACAATATCTCACTACATAAGAAGGTTCATGATGATGGAAAATATATAGGGGCAGAATCATTAATAACGACTTAACCCCTGATCGACCAAGCCTGTATGGGCCTTAATGGGCACCAATGGGCTGACCCATGGGAACCCTCTTGGAAAATCGACTTCCATTAGGGATTTGTGAGTTAATAGAGGGAGGTCCAATGTTCAAGATCCTGATCTCTTGGCCATAATAGAGAGTGGTTACAAAGATCATATTTTGCTCTAGAGGTTCTCTCCTATTCTTCATTACATAGACAACCCATTGGTTAAAATGGGAACTGAATAATAACTAATTTCCCCTGTGGAGGCGCTGCAGGGAATTTGAACACTTACTGCTAGGTTTCCCCATGGAAAACAATATATTGCTAGGGATTCCATCAGGGTGATACTTTGTAAACCGCTTATTATCAAGGAACCCTTTTAACAGGTAGGGATTGTCCAACGCGGAGAACCACTACAATGAGGTCCATACACTTGATGTACAGTAACAGTGGTTTTGTTTTTAATGGTGACTGACGTGTGAACATACCCTAATAGTAGCACCTAAATTTGTTTCTCCTACTTTGCTCTTTCCGCCACACTCTTTACGGGCAGACCCAAAATACAACTGGCCACTGTTGCCATAATGCGCTTTTTGAATATTATAAAATAATGGGTTGTTTGTTATTCACTTTACTGTACAGCGTTTTGGATGAAGAATATATCAGCTAAACTAGATAACAACTGGGGGCGCTGTTGCATTGATCTCTAATAAGACTTCATGCTTTAGCGATGGTGAAAAACAGTACTGCAAGTAACAAAATTAATTGTAAATTGCCTTAAGATTTGAGGAAGGCAGACCCCCTCAATTTAATCAGCAAGCCATATTTCTACATCACTATATTTTATATTACATAAAATAGCAATGTTCTCACAAGATACTATATATCCTTTCAGTACTAAACAGTTTACCTAAACAGAAAATCACTTTCCAATTGAAATCCCCTCGCATAACATTTCCAAGCCAAACAATAAACCAGTTAAACTATCTCAACAGATGTCAAATATATATATTTTTTTGGGTGGATGGTAAAATAAAATCTAAGTTATCTGTGAAGATTATATATCTATATATATAAAACTCCAAAACAGAATGTATTCCGAGTTCCATCTACTTTGTTAGTAATGAGATGTTTCTCATTCAAATTCATTTCAATTAAAACATTGCTGAGAAAGCAAACACCCAATTCCAGGGGAAATGATTCCCAATCTTCATGATAACATCCTGCTGTAGAGAGCGCAATTATTTATAATCGTCCAAGAGTTAGTGTCCCCTTATACGCGAGGCTTATCTAGAGCGCAGCATTTCATGGATACGCAGCCATTATACTTCTTCGCTAACAATGTAATATTGTTGTAAACAGACGTGGTGCCAAATTGGTTTATATTCTGCATAATTATATGAGGGAAGACTCAGTTCTTTAATAACGTTATATGTTATATTTAGACAAAAAGCTGATTGTAATAATACGTGTCACAAATAAATACGCTTAGTATCTCTACTAAACCTGTATTGTATTTATACGCATCCTAGTGCCTTAAATACCTAATGTTGTAGCTGCTGTATATATTATAGGCAGGGGTGTACCAATAAGAGTTGTAGAGGTAGCAGGAATTCGCAGCGTTATGACCAATGCAATCACCATCGACAGACCTATCTTCTTACACAGATTAATATATTTGAAAAAGGACCTGTCTTCTGTCATGACATTTCTGTTTAAGACCATGCACACCATTGACATTTTTTTTAAATCTATCGATAGATATATATATATATACACTACCGTTCAAAAGTTTGGGGTCACCCAGACAATTTTGTGTTTTCCATGAAAACTCACACTTATATTTATCAAATGAGTTGCAAAATGACTAGAAAATATAGTCAAGACATTGACAAGGTTAGAAATAATGATTTTTATTTGAAATAATAATTTTCTCCTTCAGACTTTGCTTTCATCAAAGAATGCTCCATTTGCAGCAATTACAGCATTGCAGACCTTTGGCATTCTAGCTCTTAATTTGCTGAGGTAATCGGGAGAAATTTCACCCCATGCTTCCAGAAGCCCCTCCCACAAGTTGGATTGGCTTGATGGGCACTTCTTGCGTACCATACGGTCAAGCTGCTCCCACAACAGCTCTATGGGGTTGAGATCTGGTGACTGCGCTGGCCACTCCATTACAGATAGAATACCAGCTGCCTGCTTCTTCCCTAAATAGTTCTTGCATCATTTGGAGGTGTGCTTTGGGTCATTGTCCTGTTGTAGGATGAAATTGGCTCCAATCAAGCGCTGTCCACAGGGTATGGCATGGCGTTGCAAAATGGAGTGATAGCCTTCCTTATTCAAAACCCCTTTTACCTTGTACAAATCTCCCACTTTACCAGCACCAAAGCAACCCCAGACCATCACATGACCTCCACCATGCTTGACAGATGGCGTCAGGCACTCTTCCAGCATCTTTTCAGTTGTTCTGCGTCTCACAAATGTTCTTCTGTGTGATCCAAACACCTCAAACTTCGATTCGTCTGTCCATAACACTTTTTTCCAATCTTCCTCTGTCCAATGTCTGTTTGCTTTTGCCCATATTAATATTTTCCTTTTATTAGCCAGTCTCAGATATGGCTTTTTCTTTGCCACGCTGCCCTGAAGGCCAGCATCCCGGAGTCGCCTCTTCACTGTAGACGTTGACACTGGCGTTTTGCGGGTACTATTTAATGAAGCTGCCAGTTGAGGACCTGTGAGGTGTCTATTTCTCAAACTAGAGACTCTAATGTACTTGTCTTGTTGCTCAGTTGTGCAGCGGGGCCTCCCACTTCTCTTTCTATTCTGGTTAGAGCCTGTTTGTGCTGTCCTCTGAAGGGAGTAGTACACACCGTTGTAGGAAATCTTCAGTTTCTTGGTAATTTCTCGCATGGAATAACCTTCATTTCTAAGAACAAGAATAGACTGTCGAGTTTCACATGAAAGCTCTCTTTTTCTATCCATTTTGAGAGTTTAATCGAACCCACAAATTTAATGTTCCAGATTCTCAACTAGCTCAAAGGAAGGTCAGTTTTATAGCTCCTCTAAACAGCAAAACTGTTTACAGCGGTGCTAACATAATTGCACAAGGGTTTTCAAGTGTTTTCTAATCATCCATTAGCCTTCTAACACAGTTAGCAAACACAATGTACCATTAGAACACTGGAGTGATGGTTGCTGGAAATGGGCCTCTATACACCTATGTAGATATTGCATTAAAAACCAGACGTTTGCCGCTAGAATAGTAATTTACCACATTAACAATGTATAGAGTGTATTTCTGAGTAATTTAATGTTATCTTCATTGAAAAAAACTGTGCAGAAATAAGGAAATTTCTAAGTGACCCTAAACTTTTGAACGGTAGTGTGTATGTATATATATATATATATATATATATATATATATCAGTTTTGTGCAAATTTGTCATTACATTTTATTAAAAATGAGCTTTACTCTTTGAGAAACTGCTGCTTTGTATCCTGAATACAGAGCAGCTGTATCTAGTGCTGAATCCTGTATCCGTCAGGTCAGTGGCACTGACGGGTTCAGTGTCAGTGGGTCCTGCGTGTTTCTGACACGCAGGATCGAGCTGCTACTAATCACATCTAAGTTTATAACTTAGATGTGATCAATAACAGGTGGCAATTCCGGAGCCTCTTTTCTTAGAACTCTGCATTGTGCCGCACCTCTGTTATTCCTCCTGGAATGTTATTTAAGCCTTATTCATACCAACGTGTCCATTTTGCGCACATAAAAAAACGCATTGTGTTTCTTGCGCTGCAGTTCTGTGTGACATCCGCGTACGGTGCGCGTCTGCGTTTTTTACGCACGTATGTCATCCGTATGTCACGCGTTCTTTACAGTTTTCTTTCTTCATCATTTCTATAGCAACCGTTGCGTGAATCACGAACAGCACACGGATGACGTCCGAGTGCTGTCCGTATTTTTTACGCACCCATTGACTACAATAGGCTGCGTGGTGCGTAAAAACGCACCCAAATAGGACATGCAGTGAGTTTCACGCAACGGATACACGCTGCGTGAAAAATAACGCATGTCCAATTAGCCCCATTGATTTTCATAGGTCCGTGTGGTGTCCGTGAAAAAAACGGACAGCACACGGACGGGAAATACGCTCGTCTGAATAAGGCCTAATTGTTATTTTAACTTTGTAGTGTATTTTTTTTTCCTGCTACGCTTATCCACTGCATAGAAATGTTGGCTATTGATGCTTGTCTACCTAAGCCTCGATATTTTTCATACGTTCACTTAAGTACGGTTAAAAAAAAAAGAAACAGGAAGGTCTGAAGATCACATTTACGACAGCTGTTCCATGGAATACACATGGGGTTTTCTTGCTGAGCTCATTGAGTACTAAAATGCTCCAACTCTTTTTTTCCTGCACACAAATCAACCACCGTGCCTCATCTCCTCCATCGGGCTGTCCCACCACCCTACAACACTTAAACAATAAAAGTGAACAGGTGGTGGTGAGAAAATATGGTCTATTCTCCAAAACAGCTGCTAGTGATGTAATTCAATCTTAAAGTTCTGCTCTGAGCTGCCTTTCTATCATAGATCCTAGAGATAAGTAATACGTATATGTATTTCTATTGCGTTGCCAAATATCCCCATGTGACTGGCATCAAGTTGGCAAAGGCAACTTGTGTACATTTTGGATGTGATGTATAGGTTCTTTACAGCAGTTGTTCACATTCCATTATATAAACGAGTCCTTCTTCAAAAAAGTGGCCTCTGGGCACCAGCGCACTACTGTAAATCTCAAATTACTGTTAGTCTCAACTCTCCTAAGAGCTCAATGACTATTAAAATGCCACGAGGAACAAACAATAATGATGGGACTGACCTCCCAAGTTTCCCTGGGTAGCTGAAAAACGGTTATTAATGTCCAGGAAACCATAATATGCCTCGGAGAAAGGTGATGACTGATGACAAGTGTTGTATGCCGGCGTCTTTCACGATTGTCATAATAACTTAATCGTCTGTCGTAAAAGTCAGGCCCAAAAGAACTTTCTCAGGAAAAACATTTACACATAGAAATGATAAAGAATGAATTGGGGGTATTTGTTAAAAAGTTAAAACGCCTAAGAATGAATAAATAAGGTAGGACTGGTCAAAAAATAAACTAGAAAAGCAAAAACAAAGAAAACAACATATAGACATATAAAGAATTAAGCGTGAAAAAGGAAACGTGATGTCAACATATAGACAAGTATCAAATCATAGGGGCCAAACCATTAATTTTATTAATAACTTCTGTTTTAAGCACGCATGTTTGCCTAAGAGGGACTGGTATCAGGACCTTTGACTTTCTGCACCCCAGACCAATATCCTTATCCCTCCAGGATCTGGCTATCTAAGGGCTATAGATCTTGAGACATTAGCAGGAGAAGGGCCAAGTGGAAACCCAATCACCCGGGTTGGACATACCATTGGTGCCACCTGTGCAGCTGCACAGGGGCCTAGTAGGTAAGGGGGTCCACTGCCATCTTTAAAGGAGCTAGCAGCTTCCTACTGTCTATAGCTCACAATTAATGTTGAACTGTTAAAGAACTATAAGGGGGATGCTCGATTATGAGCCATTAGAGATCGAGGGGGTCCATCTACTGTTCTTGCATAAGGGCCCTCTACCGTCTATGTCCATCCCTGCCAATCACTCTCAACCAATGGCATCATTTTGGAATCGTGAATGGATCGGTGAGGGGTGGTTCTGTACCGGACTGACTCCTCTCCGGGGCCACAGAGCCGTGATCTCAAGTGACTCTCACATTTTTCAAAAATGGTTAAAAATTATTTCAACAGAAACCTGTATCAGTTACTTTTTTTTTTTTAACTGTGGGTTGTATTATTCAAAGCTTATCATGGCAAACCTGGCACAGGGGAAATTAATCGATGGGTTGTCTGTGTAAAGCAGGACAGGTCCTCCAGAGTGAGAGATTCCCTTTATAACTTGAGAACCTGAACAGAGGACCCCCTCTCGTTTATTTCAGAATTAGGGTATATGAAGTTTTTTTTTCGAACTAGACAACCCCTTTAAATTCTAAATAAAATGTAACATATCCATGAGATTTGTTCCTGCTTCTTAAAAACCTGCTATTTGATTTCTACCTTTACACCCGGCATTGCTGAAAATGTACCAAGCCGCTATAGTAAAATTCCTGCAAGAATTGCCACTCGACATTAGTAAAAAAAAAAAGATGTATATCTAATTCTGACATGCCGGAACGCAAAACACCTTTCAATACACGAAATTCCAGAACACGTTTACATTTTTCATGTTTAAGCTACACGGGTTGTGATTTGTAAAATGTATAAAAACACAACGGACTAGTCAATCTAAGAGTAAAACGATCTGCTTCACAGCGAGAAATCAAGGGAAACATTTCTTCCAAGCTACAATTGTTGTTCCCCTGAGAAATGCTTCCAATTCTCTTTGTCACAGTCCAGATCCATCATGTTCTGCTAGCCCAGCTTACTAATACTGTCTTATATATTTATATATGGATTTTTGTATTTTCAGTCGGCTTCCCCTATTTTCGGTTGAACTGACTCCGTCATGGGAAAACATTGAATTTTTTTTTTTGTTCGCAGGCAAACTGCTCAGTTCCTCAGAGGAGTCTCCAGAGTCACCTCGTTTTTCCCACTGTCTTTATCTGGCTGCCCGTTTGACAGATTGCTGAACCTTGCAGCCACCGGTGACAGTCTCGCTCTTCCAGATATTTATACAAAATGTAAGGAAGAAAATAAACACAAGGGCAGGTATTTCTCAACTACAAATAAGTGTTGTCAGTATGTGACAAGGAAGAATATAGGATTAGTGAAAATACCCTAACACAAGTTACATACATGGAAATTAGGAAAATTTTTAACGTAAAGCTTTACCCTCCATTTTTTATTTAAATAGGTACAACATTCTGTGCGGATTAATATCTTAATATATTTGCAGGGGCGAACTCTAGGATTTTTAAAGGGGGGTTTCCAAGTGCATGCTTTTAAGGCTTCGTTCACATCTGCGTCGGGACTCCGTTCATGGGTTACGTCTGAGCTTTCCGTCACGGGAACCCACGAACGGAATCCAAACTGAAAAGGGTTCCGTCGTTTTGGCAGAATCAGTATGTTTGTGTTTTTTTACAGGTCCGGTTGTTGGACTTCTTCGGATTCCAGGACTACTTCAATAACGGCGTTTTTTTTATTCTCAATAAAATGGATAATGAGGATTGTGTGGGATTTGTATTTCAATAAAATATTTTTTCTATGTCTGGATTTTTCTAAACTTTATTACTACCGCCCTAGTAATGGCCGCTGGCTGATTGACAACGTCCATTACGAAGGCGAGGCTTAATGTTAGACATGAAGAGGCTAACACTAACCCCCGTTATTACCCCGGTACCCACCACCACCTGGAAAATCCGGGTACGATCCAGTACCCGACCATCTGTAGTGATAATAGAAACAGGGAGAGAACCTCCAGCTCACCGGTCTGCGTCTCCAACAGCGTCAATCGGATCCCCGCGACGGCCCGCGGTATGGAACAGCAATATAGAGAAGAGAATGATCCAGCGCTGATGATGATGATTTAAAAGGGAAATGAGAGTCCCATGTTTATTTGAAAAAATAGTAAAATCGAAAGGGAGATGCAGTCCCAAGATGCAAGTAGTCAGGATTTGTGCCTGATCTGTAGTGATAGTTGGGCAGTGGTTTGGCCGCAGGCTGGTATTATTAGACTGGGAAAACCCAAAAACAGCGGCCCTTCCCACCCTGGTAACGCTAGCCTGCTGCTGCTGTGTTGTATCCGGATGGTTATAAAAATGGGGGGGGATCCCACATCGTTCTTTCCAATTATTTATTTATTTGCATGTCACTTCTTGAGCCGTTTTGGGGGCCGTTTTCCATTGTCTCAATAGAAAAACAGCTCCAAAAAGAGCCGTAAAAAACGCATCAAAAAACGTTTGATGCATAAAAAAACGGCTGAAAATCAGAGGCTGTTTTCCCTTGAAAACAGCTACGTATTTTACAGCCGTTTTTTGTTACGCGTGTGAACATAGCCTAATAGTTGCTATTTTATCCTGTTAACTTTGCTATTCCTTATTTTTGCTTCGCTTTGCCATTGACAGCTGCCCCAGGTTGCCTTATTACAGGCACACCCCTGGATAATGAATAACGTATTTTCTATACTCTGTAGGATGGGAATCTTCACTGAAGTGTCTCTTTTTATTTTGTTTTGGTTTTGAAGTACACCAATTCTTGGCACTCGGAGAAGAACCCTTGAGTATAATACGTGCTTCTCTAAGTGTATCAGTGCAAGTGTGCAAACGAAAACTGAAATTTATTGTAGCTTTTCACAGCTAACAATGTCTTTTCAAAGTACAAGTGCGCCTGTTAAGCACATAGAGGGAAGCTTGCTGCTGTTTATGAGTCACTGTTTTATAACTGGCAATAATTGGTGAAATATCAGAATTAATGAAAAATGAAGGAATGAAAGAATTGTACTTGGAGACATAGAAAATAGAGGAAAGAACTAAAGGGGTTGTCCATGCACAGACAACTCATGACTTATCCACAGGATAGGTCCTCAGTATATGAACGGTGGGCTCCGACACCCGGACCCCGCACCGATCAGATGTTCCGGCTGCCGCAGGGCACCTGATGTCCATGCTGGAAACAGATGGCACCTGATGTCCACGGAATAGCGGCCGAGCTATTGCACGGCCGCTATGCAGTAGTCAGAGCCATCTGCTTCCGGCTCCGAATACTGCATACCCTACATTACATCCGGCACCCAGAAGCAGCCGGTCGTTGCGAGGTCTGGGTGTCGGACCCCTACCGATCATACACTGATGACCTATACTTTGGAGAGGTCATCAGTTGTCTGTGCCTGGACAACCCTTTTAAAACTTAGTATAGTGAAATGATTGACAGACAGAGCAAATGTTCATTCCTATACAACTTTTCCTATTGCTTTCAGTCTTAACCTAATTTACCTGTATCTTTTTTAAATTAATATTACTCTCAAACGTAATACCATTAGTACAGTTATAGAGGTCCTATTTGCCCTCATGACATGTCTGTTTAAAGAGGCTCTGTCACCAGATTTTGCAACCCCTATCTCCTATTGCAGCAGATCGGCGCTGCAATGTAGATAAGAGTAACGTTTTGTTTTTTTCAAAAACGAGCATTTTTGGCCAAGTTATGACCATTTTTATATTTATGCAAATGAGCCTTTCTTAAGTACAACTGGGCGTGTTTAAAGTTATGTACAAGTGGGCGTGTATTGTGTGTGTACATCTGGGCGTTTTTACTTCTTTTACTAGCTGGGCGTTGTGAATAGAAGTGTATGATGCTGACGAATCAGCATCATCCACTTCTCTTCACAACGCCCAGCTTCTGGCAGTGCAGACACACAGCGTGTTCTCGAGAGATCACGCTGTGACGTCACTTCCTGCCCCAGGTCCTGCATCGTGTCGGACGAGCGAGGACACATCGGCACCATGCGACAGAGGCTACATCGACTTACCTGCAAACGCCGATGCTGCTGCAGAATGAACTGTAGCCTCTGTCACCTGGTGCCGATGTGTCCTCGCTCGTCCGACACGATGCAGGACCTGGGGCAGGAAGTGACGTCACAGCGTGATTTCTCGAGAACACGCTGTGTGTCTGTGCACTGCCAGAAGCTGGGTAGTAACGAACAGAAGTGGATGATGCTGATTCGTCAGCATCATACACTTCTATTCACAACGCCCAGCTAGTAAAAGAAGTAAAAACGCCCAGATGTACACACACAATACACGCCCAGATGTACACACACAATACACGCCCAGATGTTACACACACAATACACGCCCACTTGTACATAACTTTAAACACGCCCAGTTGTACTTAAGAAAGCCTCATTTGCATAAATATAAAAATGGTCATAACTTGGCCAAAAATGCTCGTTTTTGAAAAAAACAAAACGTTACTCTTATCTACATTGCAGCGCCGATCTGCTGCAATAGGAGATAGGGGTTGCAAAATCTGGTGACAGAGCCTCTTTAAGTAAATACTTGTATTCCCTATGAAATCGGACATCTTTTCTTATAACTTTGCATTGTGCCATTCCTCTGTTACTCCTCCTGGTAATTAATGAATAAATTGACAACTGGATGTTACCATTCCTCCGGTCAGTGGGGCATGTCCATACACAGTCTGTCAATGTTCAATCAATGCTGACAGAATCAGACTGTGTAGGAAGGCACCCCATTGACAAGGGGAATGGTAACAACCAGCTGTCAATTTATTCATATATTTCCAGGAACAATAACAGAGGAACCACACAATTCAGATTTTTTTAAAAAGATGTTCCAGAATTATTATTTTATGTGAAATTTAAATTTTTACTAAAACAAACAGCCATTTCAGAAGAGCGGACAGGTCCTCTTTAAAATGGTTCTGGTCAGATCTCTTTATAATGCCAATGACATTTTATGCATCTGCTATACATTACACTACAATATTCCCATTTATGAAGTCCATAGCTCAGAAGTATCAACAATTCTGTTTCTCTATCCATTTAGCTTTTCAGGTCATGCTGTCAATCATTCTTGATTTGTATACAATCCAAATAAATAACTTAGTTAAGATTCTGACTGGCAACATAGCGATCTGCATGGACGTAACACAAGTGTGTAAGCTTGAGATCCATTACATGACATGTTTATCGCTTGAGTTGGCAAAATACAGGACTGTGGAATAAAATAAGTTCTATGCATCAATGCAGAGTAATATTACCATTTCCATTCAATTTGCTAAAAATCAAATTAGGGTAAGTCAGATTTATTTGGAATGTTTTACAAACCCTTTTGCCAGACCAAAAAACATGTTTACAGAAAATTAAAAATGGAGGTTGTAGAAGGACAATGACTGTGACCGTATATATACTGTAGAAAGCAAACAGAACGGGGGTTTTGGAAAGGTTAATGCAGAACGTGATAGGTCTTGGATATATTCGGTTTTCATATACTTCGGTTTTCTGCCCTAATGCCATATTACAGTTCCCTAAAAACTCTATATTTGTTGTTATGTGCTGTCTGACAACTAAATTGAAAAGACTAGTTGTTAGGCAGTTTATTCCTAGCAACCAGACTGTCAGGGTTGACTCAAATGTAGAATTTAGAGGTTCACTTACAGTTGACAGTGGAGAAGGGAAGCTAGTAAAAAAAAATCATTCCCTATCTGATCTGTTGTAATAATTAGATTTTCCTAAAAATAAATTTAGGTGGTTAACCTCTTTAAGGAAACACATTGGCCCTTTTTTTGCACCTTAATGTATAGCGACATGGCTGTCATCATTTGACAGACATTTTACTATAGTGACCATTCTGATAAGTAAATTAATGAGTCTATTCCTGCATAGGGAGCAGAGCAGTACTTTCCCATCACCCCTTTATCCCTATTCTCTTATAGATCTACCGGGATTGGACCTTTCCAATGAAGACCTGATCATTGCCATTAGATATGTGGGAAGAAAATAACACCATTTAGAGGGTTGCCTCAACTAGATAATTCTTGTCATATGCCGTAATCACGGGCTTCAGACAATCGCTATCACACGGGTGAAGCACGCATCAATACAGACAGAAAGCAAAAGACACAAGTAACTCACCAGTGGATGGACGGAACCAAATACTGAAGGTACTAGAAGATGCAGATGATGCAAAAATGTAGCAGATTGCAGATGAATAGCATGCAAGCAGTTAACAGATGACTAAACAGTGGACAAGAATTAACAGCACTCACTGACCCTATCTGAATACTATCCCACAGCAGGATAAGGCAACAGCTTGGTAGCAGATCAAGCGCAAAGAAAAGGCAAATAAACCAGTGGATCTACTGATCCCGGGATACACATTAAACCACTATACAAAAACTAGATCTCTCAGAGGACCGACAGGTCTCACAGTACAAACAAACACATAAACAAGAACAAAGTCACCAACTAGATTCTGGAAAGAGTTTAGCCCATGCCAGAAACAGTATAACTAGCACCTGAGTAATGCAGGCCTGAAGTATATAAAGCCTAAGAAAAGTACTCTGCCCTAATTAATCAGACAAAGCTAAAGGATGACCAAATCCAGACTCAGACCAGAGGCACTGCTTTGCAACACCCACACACAGAGATAACATAAATCATTGATTAGCAACAGTCCTGCAGCTAATCGTAACAAGATGTCTTGTAACTTTCCTTAGCAAAATTACATGATCCCTGGGGGTGATCGTTGGGGTGACTTCCTTTAGAGAAGAAATTGTTCCGTTTCATCAGCCCCTTTAAGTTGGCTTTAAGATCTGTTGACTGAAAATTAAAATGAGTAATTTCATGAGTGTAGGTATAAATGGAATTGGATGAATGGTCAGGGGTACCGTATGAGTGAGAAAATATCACTTGCTATTCTAAGCTTGGCACTACTTAATATTTGAGGGTAAAAGTCAAGATGAAAGGATTGTGGACAACTCTTGTAACAAAACTTCACAAGTACTGCCAATTTGCCCTCTGAAGTCGCTATGCACCACAGAATTTGGTCACAATTAACCCTTTTTTCCTCATTCATAACCGAGAAAGTATATTTAATTTATCGTTATACCTTCTATCAATGTCTTTTAGTTCAACTACGCAGAAGTGTAATTAAGAAATAAAAAAGTAGATAAAAGTAGAACAAGGCTCCGGTGGTGAAAACAAATCTTTAAAACCTCCCATATTAAAGTAGACACAAACAGAAGGGCTCGGTGCTGCAGGACACGATATTATGGATCACATCTGTTCTATTCTTTCTTATAGCTTATTTGCAATTTTTGTCGAGGGCATCACGTGCCACATATAGAAAACAATTCTAGTTGTTATGGAAAACAAATGTTAATGTTCTATGTATATACAGGATTGAAGTTGCCGCTGCATACCCCGTCTGTGTCCCCGTCAGTTCCAGATCTGCTCTGCCCTTACATATCCCCTTCAAGGCTCAGGTGCACTTCATTTCCCAGTGATGAATTGGAAATTAAGAAGAATTGCGACAATCACATTAGACACAGCTTCATGGTTATTAATATCAGTATATTTGCAGTACTGTTTAGAAATCTTTATCTCTGCTCCATATACAGAGATGCAAATAGGTTAATAGTCATTAGGGGTCTGTCATATTTCATGATGAGATGATACAATCATGACATGGACATTGAGGGACAGGTAGCGTGGAGCAGAAATATGTGGAAATTCCCATCAGACCAAATGATTGAAGCAAATCTAGTATTAAAAGTGGAACGAAACAATCATTTTGATACATTGTAATAGGAGTTGTAATATTTTCCTTAAATGTCTGTCTCCCATTGAAATTCATTCTGAAGGTGCTCGCTTCAGGCTCTTGTCCGCACCTTAAAGTTGTCACTGATTTAAATAAATTATCTAAACTGTTGTGTTAGTAGCAATTTAATACACATTTGTATTAGTGCGGTATATTCTTTCAAATTCTATTTTTATTAGAATGGATCCCTCCTATAGAGGATCATTTGTCTCACTATATACAGTGGAGGAAATAAGTATTTGATCCCTTGCTGATTTTGTAAGTTTGCCCACTGTCAAAGACATGAACAGTCTAGAATTTTTAGGCTAGGTTAATTTTACCAGTGAGAGATAGATTATATATATATAAAAAAAAAAAAAGAAAATCACATAGTCAAAATGATATCTATTTATTTGCATTGTGCACAGAGAAATAAGTATTTGATCCCCTACCAACCATTAAGAGTTCAGCCTCCTCCAGACCAGTTACACGCTCCAAATCAACTTGGTGCCTGTATTAAAGACAGCTCTTACATGGTCACCTGTATAAAAGACTGCTGTCCACAGACTCAATGAATCAGTCTGACTCTAACCTCTACATCATGGGCAAGACCAAAGAGCTTTCTAAGGATGTCAGGGACAAGATCATAGACCTGCACAAGGCTGGAATGGGCTACAAAACCATAAGTAAGACGCTGGGTGAGAAGGAGACAACTGTTGGTGCAATAGTAAGAAAATGGAAGACATACAAAATGACTGTCAATCGACATCGATCTGGGGCTCCATGCAAAATCTCACCTCGTGGGGTATCCTTGATCCTGAGGAAGGTGAGAGCTCAGCCGAAAACTACACGGGGGGAACTTGTTAATGATCTCAAGGCAGCTGGGACCACAGTCACCAAGAAAACCATTGGTAACACATTACGCCGTAATGGATTAAAATCCTGCAGTGCCCGCAAGGTCCCCCTGCTCAAGAAGGCACATGTACAGGCACGTCTGAAGTTTGCAAATGAACATCTGGATGATTCTGAGAGTGATTGGGAGAAGGTGCTGTGGTCAGATGAGACTAAAATTGAGCTCTTTGGCATTAACTCAACTCGCCGTGTTTGGAGGAAGAGAAACGCTGCCTATGACCCAAAGAACACCGTCCCCACTGTCAAACATGGAGGTGGAAACATTGTGTTTTGGGGGTGTTTCTCTGCTAAGGGCACAGGACTACTTCACCGCATCAATGGGAGAATGGATGGAGCCATGTACCGTCAAATCCTGAGTGACAACCTCCTTCCCTCCACCAGGACATTAAAAATGGCTCGTGGCTGGGTCTTGCAGCACGACAATGACCCGAAACATACAGCCAAGGCAACAAAGGAGTGGCTCAAAAAGAAGCACATTAAGGTCATGGAGTGGCCTAGCCAGTCTCCAGACCTTAAAGAGGCTCTGTCACCAGATTTTGCAACCCCTATCTGCTATTGCAGCAGATAGGCGCTGCAATGTAGATTACAGTAATGTTTTTATTTTTAAAAAACGAGCATTTTTGGCCAAGTTATGACCATTTTCGTATTTATGCAAATGAGGCTTGCAAAAGTACAACTGGGCGTGTTGAAAAGTAAAAGTACAACTGGGCGTGTATTATGTGCGTACATCGGGGCGTTTTTACTACTTTTACTAGCTGGGCTTTCTGATGAGAAGTATCATCCACTTCTCTTCAGAACGCCCAGCTTCTGGCAGTGCAGATCTGTGACGTCACTCACAGGTCCTGCATCGTGTCGGCACCAGAGGCTACAGTTGATTCTGCAGCAGCATCAGCATTTGCAGGTAAGTAGCTACATCGACTTACCTGCAAACGCCGATGCTGCTGCAGAATCATCTGTAGCCTCTGGTGCCGATGTGTCCTCGCTCGTCTGACACGATGCAGGACCTGTGAGTGACGTCACAGCGTGATCTCTGGAGAACACGGCTGTGTCTGCACTGCCAGAAGCTGGGCGTTGTGAAGAGAAGTGGATGATACTTCTCATCAGAACGCCCAGCTAGTAAAAGTAGTAAACACGCCCCGATGTACGCACATAATACACGCCCAGTTGTACTTTTACTTTTCAACACGCCCAGTTGTACTTTTGCAAGCCTCATTTGCATAAATACGAAAATGGTCATAACTTGGCCAAAAATGCTCGTTTTTTAAAAATAAAAACGTTACTGTAATCTACATTGCAGCGCCTATCTGCTGCAATAGCAGATAGGGGTTGCAAAATCTGGTGACAGAGCCTCTTTAATCCCATCGAAAACTTATGGAGGGAGCTGAAGATCCGAGTTGCCAAGCGACAGCCTCGAAATCTTAATGATTTACAGATGATCTGCAAAGAGGAGTGGGCCAAAATTCCATCTAACATGTGTGCAAACCTCATCATCAACTACAAAAAAACGTCTGACTGCTGTGCTTGCCAACAAGGGTTTTGCCACCAAGTATTAAGTCTTGTTTGCCAAAGGGATCAAATACTTATTTCTCTGTGCACAATGCAAATAAATATATATAATTTTGACTATGTGATTTTCTTTTTTTTTTTTTATATAATCTATCTCTCACTGGTAAAATTAACCTAGCCTCAAAATTCTAGACTGTTCATGTCTTTGACAGTGGGCAAACTTACAAAATCAGCAAGGGATCAAATACTTATTTCCTTCACTGTATGTGGCAGTGGTCTAATAATCTTTTTCTCAGTAGTGGTTTAGTTGCCTGTAGTTTATAATTATTCAGTTCTTGTCCTACTGGAAATTGGCTCCCCATTTAGTGACTTCCTGGGGAAATTGAGTTTATATACAGCAGCCAATCTGAAGAAGAGGAAATGCAGTGTAAAGAATGGGGGAGAGACAGAGCAGCAGTCTGAGCCACTAATGAGGAAGATTTCAGACTACCTCAGATTCCTATTAGACAAAGCAACTAAACTTGGGCACTTATAGTAGTGAGGCCTAATATGATTTTAAAACCCACAGCTGGCTAACTAGAATAGGCAAAAAAGGTAGTCGAGAAAATGTGTAGCATTTACTAGTAGATATTCCTAGAGCTGGCACATTGGGAGATTTATCAAAATTAGTGCAAAGAAATAGAGGAACAACTGCCTAAAGGACCCAAAAATATTTCAGGTCTCAATTTTCAGACGCCATTTTAATGATTAAAAAAAATAGCAATCCGATTGGTTGCTCTACTTTTCGTTAGCATCAGTTTTGAGAAATGTCCCCCATTATGTTTTTTAATATATCTCAGTCTGCAGTAACGCTGGTCATGAAGACAAGAGGGGAGGTGGGAATATATTAAAACTGGTATTTCAAAGGCCAGTCTTAAACTAGTCTACGTTGGCGGGAAATGCGCCAAATTTATTAAGAGGTGTAAACCTTTGATGGTCAGTGAAACAGAAACGCGAATCTACACTTGCTATGAGCTGGTGTAGATTTGCGCCATAACTTACGCCTGTTATGGTAAATCTGTCGGTCCGTGGAAGGCCTGCCCCTCTTGCTAAATCCTGTCTCCTTTTCTTGCCACTTTCAGAAAGCGGCGAGAGAAGTAAATAGTTGCAAATTTTTGCATAAATAGGGCATGCGCTAAAACGTGTAACTTTTTCCCAAAGCTTTTAATATATTCACCGCAAGGTTTCTATCAGTGTTTTTATATACAGACGCTATGAAGTAAATCTCTCCGCAAAAATGAAAATGTAGCTGTGCTGTGCGTTGTGTTATCTTTCTTGGTTAGCCAGTTATGGTCCTGACCTCTTTTCCTCTTGTAGCTGAAGTAGCTAAGCTAAGGCAGCCATTTTGGCAACTATGGAGCTACAATTTTGTCACATAGTCACCATGATTTTATAGAAATGCATAGGCGCTGCTCTCTCCTCCCCACTCCATTATTCTCTCTCTATACTGAACTCCGTGCAGCACTTGATCTATGGCAGCCTGAGAGTGAAAAGTTGGAAAATCAGGTAGGTATTCAGCTTTGTTTACACTAAAGGCCTCTTTTACGCAGGCCAATGATCGGGCAAACGAGCCTTCATATGTAAACAGGCTAACGATCAGCCGACGAATTGGGAAATATTCGTTTATCGGCTGATCGTCTAGTTTTTGCCGCAATAAATATTATTGTTGCCGGCAAAACACATCTCCCTGCCGACATGATGCAACTACATGGAGACCGGCGATCGTATTAACATACATTACTCCTTGTGAAAGGAGAAAACGAGCGCCGATCAACGAGCGGTCTTGTTGATTGGCGCTCGTTTACACAGCCCATATTGGCTAGTGTAAATGGACCTTATAACCATAATGTCTCCTGCAGATCTATAGAGGTCCACTTTAAACTTTTTGGTTTACTTTAGGTCTCAAATTGAATCAAGAGGTGCAAAGAGGGATGGGTACGGGACATAAAGGGTCGGAGGATGTATCACTGTATAATTACTAGACATATATACCATACAGAACTGAAGGGAAACGAGGAGACCACCCACTGTAACGGCAGCCATGTTTCAATTTTTAACCAACTTTCAGAAAATTTGACAACGTGATAGAATAGGTCAACTCAAGAATTTAAAATTACAGAGACATTTTTAGGGATTTAAGGTGGAAATGAGGACAATGTTTTATCCTCAAAATACAATAAAACCTCCAGTTCTAAACACTGAAGTAAAATACGTATATAATCAAATAGTGACTTACGTTCCTCAGATCGATTATGATGGATGACTGGACAGAACATGTTTTATATTGTATCTCTTTACCACATTAGTAACTTGATAAATGTTACAGTTGTTGCGGAATCCGCCTTCAATTTATTTAACTGAAGTGGAAAAAGTGTAAATTGCTGATATTTTGGAATTGTCTTGATGTAATTAAGACGCCTCCAGGGTGAAGTGACACACGGTGGAGAAAATTGCAGCCACTGACATAATGGGAATACCCTCAGTGATTTCCACATGACAAACCAACACGATACATTGTTTAGCGTTATTCTTTACTTTCGCCGTCACTTTCCCATCTGCGAGCCTCTTCGCTTAGATAAATGACCTGAGAAACGACTAATGTGAAATTACTGTCAGGATTATTATTACAATTATTATATGAAACTGACAGGACCCATACCATGATGCAATATTCATCATATACAAACATTGTTAATGAAGGATCCCAGTTGTCACGAAGCGATCAGAGGAATTAAAGTTTAGCAGTTTAAGAGGCTTGCGGACCAATAGATAAAATGGTTCACTTGCTCCTCAACCCGTTCCAGAATGATGTGGCACATTTCACATTTTAACAAGCTGCTCTGGGACTACATTGCATAAACACTTTGTTTACTTCAGTTTACACATTGTCACAAACAACTCTGAAGAACTTGTTAAGTGTATTCGTAGGGAATAAAAGCGGGATGGTTCGTCATCTGTATAAATCTCAACAGTGACATTGGCGGTGCAGCTTCAATGTAAACTACCCCCTAAATCACTGCAGGGTATTATACAATTTAGCTTTCTTCCAGAAGGAGGAAATATGTCTCTATAATGCCACCTATAGGGGACTACCTATAGGTGGCACTAGAAAGAAAGTTTTCTTTCTTCTGGAGGAGAGCTAATTTGCATACTTTCTCCCAGGGAGCATTGCCTGTAAGACTTCCTACACCAGCTGAATCTCCGCAAGGAGAAACAGTACCTCCAGAGCTGTAGAATTCTAATCACTTAGGGCAGCCATTTTTTTTGTAAAATCAGATCATATCATAGAGGAAGATCATCTACCCCAACAAGAAAGTCTATTCTACCTTACCTAAGGGGAGAAAAAAAAAACCTTGAAAGGGCTTTAGACGCAAACAAGTGAGGGAAAAATAATCAGAGGGTAAATTCACTTTTCTATTCTACAAGCAATGAGAATCCAGCCCATCCTGTCTCAAAATGGTTGGAATTATAACATGGACCAGCAGGACATTTCACTTTTGACATGGGACCACATACACGACTGAGTTCAGCACATATACAATCAGTTAAAGAGGTTTTTCCATAATTGATTTTAATTGGACATGTCATAAAAGTTCCACTATTGGGGTCTCCAGCAACACCACCTCCTTTCCAGCAAATAGTTGGATTGGTTGAACTCCTATTGATCTCAATGGCTGTACTGTCCAAATTGATTATTTATATATATATATATATATATATATATATATATATATATATATATATATATATATATATATATATATATGTGCCAAATTTTGAAGGCAAAGGGTGGTCACATCAAATATTGGTTCAATGTAGGTTTCACTTCTGTACACTCCTGCTTTGTATTTTGTTAATTGATAAAAAAACAAACCTATTAACACTTCGATCTTTGAAGGCATTCTTACTTTGCCGCATTTTTCTACAACTGCCTACAACTGTTATATATATCTCAACTTATTTTATACCTGTGTTATTATATGTAGCGATTCTCCTAGGAGAGAATACCTCAGTTATTGTACATGGCATCTGATGGAACATGTTAGAATTGTTTTTCATACAGTATCCATAAGGTACAGTATGACCCCATAGATTTCTATAGGAATGGTATTGTGGATCTATACAACACAGATGTGTGATATGGTCGTGTACATGAAGCTTTATGCAGTACGTGACAGATGTGATAGAAAAGAATAAAAGCGAAACATCTATACTGTAATTCAGCATCTTCTGTAAAAAATCAATACCCAGAAATACAAATGTCAGGTGTTTACAGGTACATGGGCTGTGAATTAACAGATTTTGTCAAAGTGCGCGGTATAAGGGGTGACAAGGTAACAGCCATACCCGAGACTAAAGGCTGCTCTGCCACATAGCTCTTAGTAGATGGGGGCCCTGTTATGCATTTTTGAATGTGTCCAAGGTACAGCTGAGTAAATCAATTCTACACAAGTCAAATTTGGTTCGAATTTTCCAAAAGTTTCGGATTTGGCAAATTCTGAAAATCTGAATTAGTGGCGCATGAACCGCAGCAAAACCGTGGCCATCAACAAGTGCGGGTCGCATTTTACAGATTAGAAACAACATCACATGACCTCAGGAAACCTTGCAGGCTGACCCAAAAATGCAACATACTTATCCCTCCCTGTAATACATCCAATCATATGGGGAATAAGTGGATGACATTACTAACGTTGGCTTGGCGTTAACGAGCTTGAAAGGGGTTGGACACAGTCCTAGAAGACATCAGAGAGTCAGACACGAGTTTTCAGGGCAATCGGAACCCTTTTGGTTCATGTCAAATTTTTTCCGACCAAATTGAATCAAAAGGGCCAATTCGACCAAATTGGACCCAAAACTAATTTTGGAAAATTCGCTGATCTCTTGTCCTAGAAGCTTCAAGTTATGCATCTGTTAATAAATACGGTGTCTTTTTCTGGTAATGGGGGCAATTGTTTTGCCTATGACAGACTGATATTCCTAGCGAATCAGAGATTTTGATTTTAGCTCTGCTACATCTGTGGCAGTTATTTTGCATACTAGGATCGGGTATACTATGGTACTAGTTTCAGGCAATAAATCACCTTCACGGAACTTTAGATATGACTGGTTAACCTGTGAACAGCTGATGTTAAATGAGGCATAGGGTTAGCCGGATCTCATCATACACAGGTAACGTGTGCAGAAGAATTGTTTTATGTGACATAATTACCTCCTAAATTAAGTTTATTGTCCTTAACTAAAGAGATTATTTCCAGTGAGATGAGAAATCATTGTCAGAGACGTGTTACATTTATACTTTAATATTCTATGCACCGCGGAGCAAAGAATCACAAACAAAAAAAGAGAGAGAGGGGGGAAATTACCATAAAAACAGGTTATATTTAATCTAAAATACTTGAAACTGCAGATTGACTTATTTCATTTGTGCCTCTGTGAGCAGCGTCAGGCTATACCTGTATTTATATCAAGCACCAGCCGACTGTGTAATTCATAATTATTATAAATCAGATGTAGATGAAGGATTGCATGCACTAATATCGTAGGCTGAACGGAAATATCCAATCTAGGAAAATAATCACATACAGGAAAATATACAAATAAAGACAAGGGCTGCGGAGAGTTTATTTCTGTTGAACATTGTCAATAGTGTCTTATTGCACAGCGAGCGATGAAAGTAAATAGATTTTAAAGTCGTAGCTTTGCAGGGAGTTAAGTCTGTGGTGCACCATGGCCGATTTCTTAAAACATTGGTGGGAGTCAAAACCAGGCAGGAAGGCAGGGTCACTGACCCTTCACTTGACTGACCCTTCAACATAAGCCCTCTCAATACCCCCATAGCAATGACGGCTGCACTTCCCCATGCATAGACTAGCCACACTTTCTCCACACTGCACCTCAAAGTGACAGCCACCCTACATGTTCTTGAACACGACCGTGTGTGCCGCCCGAGTCCCGTCCGTGATCTGTGGAAAGATCGGACATGTTCTATCTTTCCACCAATTGGAGAGTCCGGTCCGTGAAAACTATCGGGTGCCACTCGGATGCCATGGAGAACGGCCCGAGTGGCTGTTGGTCGTGTGCAAGAGCCCTGCCTCTACAAGTGACAGCCTCGCTGCCTCTACATGTGACAGCCGTGCTCCCTCTACAGGTGACAGCCACGCTTCCTCTACAAGGGTCAGCCACACTCCCTGTACAAGGGTCAGCCACGCTACCTCTACAAGTGTCAGCCACGCTCCCTCTACAAGTGTCAGCCACGCTCCCTCTACAAGTGTCAGCCACGCTACCTCTACAAGTGTCAGCCACGCTACCTCAACAAGTGTCAGCCACGCTACCTCTACAAGTGTCAGCCACGCTACCTCTACAAGTGTCAGCCACACTACCTCTACAAGTGTCAGCCACGCTACCTCTACAAGTGTCAGCCACGTTACCTCTACAAGTGTCAGCCACGCTACAAGTGTCAGCCACGCTACCTCTACAAGTGTCAACCACACTACCTCTAAAAGTGTCAACCACACTACCTCTACAAGTGCCAGCCACGCTACCTCTACAAGTGTCAGCCACACTACCTTTACAAGTGTCAGCCACACTACCTCTACAAGTGTCAGCCACACCACCTCTACAAGTGTCAGCCACACCACCTCTACAAGTGTCAGCCACAGTACCTCTACAAGTGTCAGCTGCCACATACTTACAGGTATCAGCCACACTTACCCCCCAAATACGAGATACGCTATACCCAAAAGCGCCAGCCACTTTACTCCCATTAGTAACAGCCAAAATACCCCTACAAGTGTCCGTTGCACTACCGCCACTAAGGGTAAGCGACATTATGCTTCTAAGTGCCAGCCACCGATCCGCCAAGTGTCAGACAAACTACTCCTACATGTGCCAGTTATACTGTTTTCACAAGTATCAAATACATTGTCCACAATAGTGGAATTCATATTGTCCCATAAGAAGTAACCAGATTACCTTCTTCTTTTACCCTCTGACCTGCTGGAAGATCATGAACTCTGTCCTGCTGACATCTGACATCCAGATAGCTGCCCCTCACATGTCATGTCCAAATACCTGAAGCTCATAGATTAATTGTCTGAATGGAAGCATGTGATAGAAGCGATACTGCTCCATCTGGCCTACATTGTAGATCGCTCATATGGGTTGTTACTCAGCTTTCCCAGATTCCTGCTCCCAAATCACTGCACATTAAGGTAGATTTGCTGCTGAAAATTCCAGAACAGCTGTGGGGGATGTACTGGAGACTATTTTTGGTATTCACATAGGCATAATAATTTTTATAATAAAGTTTTGTTTCCACCATAATATTCTGGGACCCAGCAGCAAGTATTCAATTTCCCTGCATCACCACCACAGGTGAAATGAAGCATTACACAGTTCCCATTGAAATCAATGGGCTGTCTATGAAATTCATGGACATACCGGGTCCTCCGAAGTGAGAGATACTCTTTGTAGTCATTCTCCATTCCACCTAATGGACAATGGCCCTGAATGGGTCACATTCCCCTTTCGTGTATTCCGATTCCCCTAGCAGAGTATTTGAATATAAGATTTCTTAACCAGACACCCACTTTAATTTATATGGTTTTCATTGAAGGCGAAAAAAAATAAAAAATTGATTGTACTGCAATAAAATCCACTGAACAGACGTCATTCATCTGTAGAGCGTGCCATAGTTAAAGGGCTTGTCCACACGTAACGGAATTGCTGCAGAAAATTTCTGCAGCAATCCCACAGAAACTACCAGGATTTTCGCTGCGGAAAAACTGCACCATTTCCTGCATTTTTTACTGCAGAAAATGGTGCAGATTTTCCTGCGTTCTTCACAATGTTGGGAGATGGCGACAACTCATCTGAAAAACGCAGCAATTCAGTCCACTGTCCGCAGCAGGAATTGTCATGCTGCAGTCTGAAAAATACGCACCGCAGGTCAATTTCTGGTCGGAAACTTTGTTAAATCTCACCCACTTTGCTGCTACTGTATTCTGCTGCGTATTTTCCATCCGCAATTCCGGACAGAAAATACGCAGCAATTCCGCTACGTGTGGACAAGCCCTTACAGTGTAGACATCCTGAGATTTCAGGAGAATATCAGCCTGGAACAGGTGCATTAAATTGCTTATTACTAAGATCAATTAATTCTCAGTACCCTGCAGCCGAAACGTCTCCACATTCCTGAGTAATGAGGGCTGTGTCCTGTTATTGAAATATCACCGGATGATTTTCCCTGGTGGTCACCGACCTCTTGTACAGACCACGTAAGAAGAACTTCAGAATCTCCATGTTACAAGATGAAACCAATCAAATGTAGAAACCCTTAGGGTATGTTCACACACACTAATTACGGACGTAATTCGGGCGTTTTTGTCCCGAATTACGTCCGAAAAATGCGCCTCAATAGCGTTGACAAACATCTGCCCATTGAAAGCAATGGGCTGACATTTGTCTGTTCACACGAGGCGTATATTTACGCGCCGCTGTCAAATGACGGCGCGTAAATAGACGCCCGCGTCAAAGAAGTGACCTGTCACTTCTTGGGGCGTAATTGGGGCCTTTATTCATTGACTCAAATGAATAGCAGCGCCAATTACGTCCGTAATGGACGCGGCGTTCAAGCGCCTGCAAATGCCGTTACGGCTGAAATTACGTGGATGTTTCCTCCTGAAAACATCCCCGTAATTTCAGCCGTTACGGACGCTGTCGTGTGAACATACCCTTAGTGTGCCGGATGGAATTGTAGTTGATTGTATATAGTCCAGGGCTATACAGCCACTATTGACATGTAATGTGATGTCGGGTTGCATCACTGAGTTAGCATCATGTTACTTTTTCCTCTATGTAAAAGAGAAAGGAAAGTTGTACTATTGTAGCGCAAAAGTCACCTGCAACTGCAACTTTCACATCACAAAACTGTATATCCAAAGTTTTCACTAAGCCTCTGGGTAGGGCTGCATAGCAACGTTTAGTCAGAAAAAAATCTGACTTTTTGCCATAATTGCAGGTTCGCCGGCCCGGCAGATGCGTAACGTTTGGGGTAATGCTGCGATTTTGCAGGCAACTATGTAGCTCTAGATTTAAAAGGGTCGTCTCATCATAGGTTACCCCTTTCGTAGCCAAGCTTTTCCTCTGTATCGGCCGTCCACGTAATACATGGACAGCTCGAGTCCACCAAAGAGGGAGCCGCTCTTACAGAGTGGCTCTCCGCTCTGCCTCATAGAGGGGGTTCCCGAACGATGGGCCCCCCCTGTAGGACATCCATATGCCATAATAGAGCAGATGCACAGTGGTTGTGGTGATGATACAACTTTCAGGAACAGTTCTGTTCCAGATTGAAGTCACTATGAATCATCTGCAGCATGGGCAGACGTAAGAAGGGACTGAAAAGTGAGTCCTTGTCGGAAATGGCAACAACAA